>NW_027364462.1:67500-226867 GCF_046119375.1 Phyllobates terribilis | reverse complement strand
AAGTCTCTTCTGCTTGTGGCCTGTCCTTAGCAGTGGTTCCCTAGCAGCTATTTTACCATGAAGGCCTGCTGCACAAAGTCTCCTCTTAACAGTTGTTGAAGAGATGTGTCTGCTGGTAGAACTCTGTGTGGCATTGACCTGGTCTCTAATCTGAGCTGCTGTTAACCTGCGATTTCTGAGGCTGGTGACTCGGATAAACTTATCCTCAGAAGCAGAGGTGACTCTTGGTCTTCCTTTCCTGGGGCGGTCCTCATGTGAGCCAGTTTCTTTGTACCGCTTGATGGTTTTTGCAATTGCACTTGGGGACACTTTCAAAGTTTTCCCAATTTTTCGGACTGACTGACTTTCAATTCTTAAAGTAATGATGGCCACTCGTTTTTCTTTACTTAGAATTTGTATTATGGCAAGAAAAAAGCAGCTAACAGTCTACTCAGTAGGACTATCAGCTGTGTATCCACCAGACTTCTGCACAACACAACTGATGGTGCCAACCCCATTTATAAAGCAAGAAATCTCACATATTTTCAGTTGTTTCACACTTTTTTGTTAAGTATATAATTCCACATGTGTTAACTCATAGTTTTGATGCCTTCAGTGTAAATGTACAATTTTCATAGTCAAGAAAATACAGAAAAATCTTTAAATGAGAAGGTGTGTCCAAACTTTTGGTCTGTACTGTATATATACATATATATTATACATCCTCTTCTCCTTTTCTTCCCAGGCGTATTCAGGCACGAATGTCTGGGAAAACATGTAGCACAAAACATTTACAGCTTGCTACAAATTTACTACAAGTGTCTCTGAACACCTCCAGTGTTCTGGGCATTCACAGTTCTAAAAAACAATTAGTTAACAGGTGGCACGGCAGATGACATCCATTAAGATCCATGTACCACTGACTTTTATCATGCTAAAAAAATGGACTGCAGTAAAAAAAGAAGACAATTTAAGACATTATTGTCCCCATTTAAATGACATAATTTTGCATTCCAAGTAAATGGCCAAAATACAGTTCTCTCAGTCCTTAAGTTCTCAACCTGGGATCAGTTGATAACTGAGCTCCAACACTCCACAAGCCATCCATCCATCATCTCTTCTGCCACAGCCATAGGTCCTATCTCTCCAGTGTCCTTCCATCAACTCTCCCACTAAAACATGTCTTTTTCTCTACATCTCTGGGGTCAGCCACCTCCCAGCACAGAAGTGATCACCCTCCCACTCAAGCATTCACTGTAAGCCAAAAGCAATGAAGAATATTCTAGAAGCCTTCATTTGAGAAAAGATGTAAAAACCCCCTGTGATGACGGCTCCACTGTGTCTCAATCCACTAATGAGACCATTGGCTGTTGAAACAATGGACTCCTGTGATAAAGATGTCCTGAGATACAGATTAGTGGAATGCTGGACATTTTACAAGTGAATCTAGTGTACACACTGACAAGTTAGCAGAACTATATAAAACATGACAAGTAAATCACTAATAAAACACAATAATAATATTAACAAAAATGGTGGTCCGTTGCTGGAAAAGTATCATAGTCTTTAGAAAATGGGCAGCTCCTCACATTTATCATGCTAAAAAAATGGACTGCAGTAAAAAAAGAAGACAATTTAAGACATTCTCGTCCCTATTTAAATGACATAATTTTGCATTGAATATTTCCATTTTTATCATATCAAATGGATCCAAAAATGGAAATAACTACTGGACATGTGAACAGAGCCTTATACTACAATGTAACAATACCGGAATGATAGCCATATTTCTTGCTTACCTTGGCTGCACCTCCTCATCTTCATTATCTGTTACCGGCGTCTTCCAATGGACTGTTTTTTTTGCTTTTTCTTTTTGTTTATAGTTTCCTACAATTTATACAAAAACTGATTATAATTCTCATTCACCTTAAGATTTACACATGCAGAACCTATTACACACTATTGGGATAAAACAATTGGGACACATACACATTAATCCCAAAGGAGCTTTTATGATATTCCATTCTAAATGCATGGTCATTAATATGGAGTTGATCTCGTTTTGCAAATATTACAGCTCCCACGCATTTGGAAGGCATTTTAAAAAAACCTTTTTTTTTGTGTGTGCAATTTTTTATCTATTCATCCAGAAGAGAATTTATCAGGTTAGCGACTGATGTTGGACAAGAGGACCTGGCTTGTAATCTCTAGTTCAACCAAAATGTATCTGATAGAGTTGAGGTCAGTCAAGTTCTTCCACTCCAAACTCACCCAACCATGTCTGTTTTGGACTTTCATGAACTGACTTGTGACAACATGTTATTAGGGCTCACTTGCGAGAAAAACGGAAGAGTGCAATCCGATAAAAAATCGGATTGCACTCTGACCAATGTTAATCAATGGGTTACATCTAATTTGCGATTTTTTTTCTCAGCTGAAATCGAACTGAGAAAAAAAATCGCAGCATGCTGCATATTGCCGCGTATCTCGGACGAGACTCGCCAATGCAAGTCAATAGGTGCGAGAAAAAAAAAACGGACGGCATGAGGACCATCTGTATGCCATCTGATTTTTACGGATACATTACCATTCTGTAGCACAGAACACTATAAATGATCCTGTAAGTGATTGCAGAATAATAGCTGCAGAGAAAAAAAACGCATTGTATATAGATGCCATACGGATGCTAGGTGTGAAAAATCGCATAGCAGTCGCATGACACTCGCATGGCACTCGTCCGTTTCTTCGGTCTAGAATACGGACCTTTTTTTTCTCACATATGGGTATGAGGCCTTACAGAAACATGCTGAATTCAGGATGCTCTTTAAAATGAGTCAATCTTTCACAAATGTTTGAAGGGGCAGGCTGCATATTTAGGTGCTGGATTTTATATACCTGTGGCAATGGGACAAAAAGAAAAAACCCGAATTCAATGATTAAATTGTGAGTTTCAATCCTTGGCCTTAGGCCATAGCCCCACTATCCGTATTTGGCCACGGCCCCACTATCAGTATTTGGTCAGTATTCGGTCAGTATATTTTTTCAGGAGTGGGTGTCAAAACCAGGTGAAGAACAATCAAAGAAAAGGTATAATAGAAACAAAAGCACAAATTCTTCATTTATCACCCACTCCTGGTTTTGGCTCCAACTCCTGAGAAAAAATACTTATGATACCAAACACTACACTTCTGGGTATACTTCGGTGCACAAGTAGGACCTGGCACTGGCTTCTTCACATAGACTGAAATATTTTATTGTTCATAGAAATTCCAGATTCAAGACTTGTCGGTCATAAAGACCCTACCCTTCAGACAGGCAGAGTAGGGAGAGGTGCTGCTGAGCTAGGGAGAGAAATGATGGTTTATTTAGTTAGGAATTCCAAAGCAATATACGATGGAATCGTGGAGTCGGAGTTGGAGTGGGTGTCATGGAAATTGAGGAGTCGGAGTTGGAGTCGAAGGTTTGGTTTACCGACTCCACAGCCCTGCATTTTATACCGACTACAATTCCGACTCCACCAAAATGATCACCGACCTCGACTTTACAGCTCTGGACTTCCCCCTCTCTGATTCTAACCAGATTGGAGGCTCCCCTTGAATCCGACTTGGAGACTACCTTAGCTCCCACAACCTGGATGAACAAATCAGGAATCAGAGGAAGAGGGTATGGACCACGGATAGTAATTTGATTTAATGCCCGTAAATCTAAACAGGGATGTAGACAGTCATCTTTTTTCTTCACAAAGAAGAACCCTGCCGCCACGGACGAAGATGGGGGTCTGATATGTCCCTTCTCCAGACTTGCCGCAATGAAATCCTTCATGTTTGCCAAGTGAACAGACACAAGGTTTAACTAGCCTGGCAAAGTCAGCAACCACACTATGTGCTCTTGGTTATCCAACTTCAGACTACCAAGAGTTAATCGAGTCTCCTTTTGCTTAGGAATTGAAGGACAGGTCCCAACAAAATGTCCCTTTTTCCCACAAAAAAAATACGCCTTTTTTCTTGCAAATCTTCAGGGAGATGTATGATGCAGAGATACGCCCTAACTGCATGGGTTCCTCCACCTAGCCCAGTACTGGTACACCCCTAGACTGCTCCCCCTGCAGAGGTACACAACCCCGACCAGAAGGCCTCGGAGAAGGTGGTATCACTCGTCTATCCCAAAGGCATCTCTGAAGACGTATGGCCAACGGCATGGCAGCCTCCAAGGACTGAGGGGTTTCAGGTATCTTTCAACCTTTCAGAAAGCCCCTCACAAAATTGACTTCTAAGGGCTGAGTCATTCCATTTGGAATCCGTTGCCCATATACAGAATTCCGAATTGTACATTTACACTAACCGACTCAGCCAAGGCGACTCGGTCAGGGTCATCATAGATGAGGGACAGAGCCTCAAAAAAAACCTCCAAAGACTGGAGACAAACCAAGTCCTGGGGTAAAGAAAACGCCCACGACTGAGGATCTCCCTGCAGTAGAGAGATCACAATTCCAATCCGTTGCTCCTCATTTCAGGAGGAATAAGGACGAAGTTCAAAATACAATTTGCATGCCTCCTTGAATACAAAAAACTTGTCCCTACCTCCAGAATACCTGTCCGGGAGGGCAACCTTGGGTTCAGGCTGGGCAGGCCTACATGCAGAGACCCAACATTGGCAACCTGAAGCCACCTATGCTGCTGTTTAACATTACAGCGGAGGTCATTCACCTCCAGAAACAGAGAGCGTAACTGCTCTGCGAGCTCTGCAACTGAACCCAAACCAGGGGAGAAAGGAAAAAAAAAAGGCCCACGCCCAAAAACACACAGAGAAAAAAAGTGTCTTTTTTTTTTGTTTTTTTTTTCCTTTTCAAAATGTGCTTGGCCAGCGATAATGTCATGCAAAGTGTGGAAAGACTTAGTGCAACACAAAGGGAAGAGAAAAAGAGAGCCCAGACTCTAGGGAAAGGGGGGAGTGGAAACCTCCTAGTCTGGTCTAATGTCATCCCATCTCCCCTATCGACCCTATATTGGCTCTTCACCAATCGCCGCACGCGTACCTCGCTCTGTCCTTCCCTGGCGTTAGACTCAGGCTAGGGAAGGGAGGAGATGAGCAGTAGTCGATCCCCACAGAACACTAAAGGCAACAAGGGATGACAAACAGGGGAAATTGTTTAGCTTTAGACAACTCCAGACAAATGCGCACACGTACTCAGGCACCAGAGAGGAAGCAGTACTGCTCTTGCAAAAGCCTTCACAAGAAGTAAATGAATATTGCCAGTACCTCCCTATGATACACAGCAGGTATTTATACACCCAGAGCAGGGAGTTATTTAACAAGAGGAAGTTAGCCGCTAGGTCCTAGAGAGGCTGGGTGCCCACGTAGCGTTTTTCAAGCGTTTATGCTGCGGAATTTCCGCAGCATAAACGCTTGTTAAACGCTAGGTAATCCGCACCCCATGGTCCCCAATGGGATTCCGCATGTTCTATGCACATGATGCGGATTTTTCCGCAGCGTTTATGCTGCGTACAAAAATCCGCAGCATGTCATTTAATTTTGCGGAAGCGCAGCGGAACTCCCGCCATTGACTTGCATTGAGATGCATAGAAACCGCGACTGTACATTTGTACAAGCGGCTTCTATGCGTCTCTATGTGCGGATGGTACCCAGTTCTGGAGGAGAGAAGACTCTCCTCCAGACCTGGGTACCATTTTACCTGTAAAAAAAAGAATAAAATAACAAATAAAGTTATGTTCACCTGTCCGGCGTCTTCTCTCTGAATGCCGGCATCGCTTGAGGACCTGCGGTGACGTCACAGTCATGTGACCGCAGGCCCTTCACCGCTCTGTCTCGCGATATGCCGGCAGCCGGGAACCAGACATGAACGAGCGCTGCAGCCACGCCGGGGCCTCGGGGGTGAGTATAGCTTTATTTGTTTTAATTTTTACGGTTCACACTGTATAAATCCATGCTGGTTGCAAGGATTTATACAGTGTGACCTAGTTGTCAAGCACTTTCCAAGTGATGCTATCGCCTGGAAAGCGCTTGTCAATCTGCATGCGGAAACGCATGTGAATCCGCATGTGGATCCGCATGTATTCTGCAGGAAAAACGCATGCACAATCTGCATGCGTTTTTTCTGCCAGGGAGATGCAGAAATGCTGCAGAAATTTTCTGCTTCATTTCTGCATCGTGGGCACATAGCCAGACAGTCTGTAAGATGTCTGTAATGCCAAAAGTAGAGATCTCCTGCAGCCAACTGCAGGGCGACTGTCTGCCACTTCTGACACACCCGTGACAATAAGAGACCCACTCCTTAATAATGGGAACAACAAAGCATAGCCGGCTGACGGCTGTCTAACAATAGTAAGGGCAAAGTGAAGGCCTTGTAAAAATAGGCTTTGCGACTTTCAGAGTACCTCCTTCATAAATGAAACAGGATTTGTCTTATCATGTCTTAAACACCATATGGCCAGATAAGGTAGTAAAATGTTAAAATCACATTTACTGATGTATGTATTTTTCATTGTTGAAAGCAATGCAAAAGTGCAAAAATGCATTAAAAACGCTATGTGTGAACATAGGCCAACGTTTGGTGGAGCATTTGTGTTTTTGCTTTACATACAAGTCATTACCCTGGAAAGAATGTTCCTTACCATTTTTTCAAGGAAAGTCCATTTTGGCTTAGTTTTTGTATGTTTTATTCTCAGTCAGTAAAAGTGGAGTAAAAATGTTAACAGCAGTGACCAGGGAGTCAATGCTTCCAGAGGTCTTCCCCATGCTGTTTCCATAACAATTCAGCACTGTTTCCACCGATTTGGCCAATTTTTCGGCCCCCTTCAGAACTCCGGGGGAACCGCCGGAAAAATGCTCGAGTTTCCCACTGAATAACATTGGGCTGCTTGTGTTGACCATCCGAGCATTACGATTTGCCTGACCTTAGCAACGAGCACCTGAGCATTTTAGTGTTCTCTCATCACTGATTAACGCCGTTCACTTAATGGTAATCTGTTGGTGATATGTTGACTCTGCTCTACAGGCCAGTTTACTTATGAGATTCCAAATTTACATAGATTTTTCATTTACTACTTAAAAATAAAACAAAAAACTTTACAATAACCCTTCAGAAACCTGTGGTTGTACTACATGGAGGGCCGATGGTCAACAGAACTGAGGACCACTATGTAGTAGTCAGTTAAATGTCACTGTCACACTTGACATTGGCACTAAAGAAGTTCAAACTAATGTGATCAACTGTGAAGCTAGGTATACACAGCATTTGTGTTCACTGGTAGGTGCATGCCCTCAAGAGGTATATGTCTGACATTGGCCACGGTCAGGATGAGTGTCAAGGCATCTATCCGCTATAGAAGCTGACTAAGGAAAACCTATATTACATAGTAAACCCTCCTTTGCTGTGGCATTCTGTGTAGGAAGGCACATCCCACTGCGCTTCCTTTACAATAAACAAATGGTATGCAGAAACTTTCTCCTCCATAATGAGCCTGAAAGAAGCCTTTTTTAGTCTCTTTCTTTTGAATAGGGGACTCTGGGAATGTTACAGCATGTCACGGAATGCAACAAGCCAAGTGAACAGACACAAGGTTTAACTAGCCTGGCAAAGTCAGCAACCACACTATGTGCTCTGCTAATGGTTCAAAGTAGGCCATCGCTGTCGAGATGTCCATCTGTTCTCAAAGCTAAAGGTTCCTCAGCATGAGGAAAAACTGAAAGTCAGAAAAATTGTTTTCCGTTCCATAAGGTTGATCCAGAGTCGGTATTCTGACCGAGACCAGAAACCATAAATGGTGTAAAAGCTGAACACCACATCCAGTTGTCAAAACCTGCCAGGACGGTTTGAAAGGATCACTGGCAATGTAAGTAGGGGGGAGATATGCATCACGCAGATTGCTATCTCCCGTAATGTGAAAACCATTTGACTCCAGCATGTTATTTGCTCAGAGGGGTTAATCGGCCATGACAGGGATGGATCTTTTTTGTGAGTGGCTGTTAGGCTATGTGCCCATGATGCAGAAATGCTCCGGATTTTTCCTGAGCGTTTCTGCATCTACCTGGCAGAAAAAAAAACATGCGGGTTTACATGCGTTTTTTCAGTCATGGACAAGCGTTTGTGAAGGGTTTTGATCATGCGATTTCGCATGCGGGTTGTCAAGAGCTTTCCAAGCGATTTTAGCATCACTTGGAAAGTGCTTGACAACTTTGTCACACTATATAAATCCAAGCAAACGGCATGGATTTTATAAAGAGTGACCAAGTTTGTTAAAATAAAGAATAAAAATGGTAAAAAAAAACAACAAAAAAACATATACTCACCTTCCGATGGTCCGGTCTCTCGTGGTGGTGTAAAAGGACCTTCCATGACGTAATTTAGTTATGCGACGGGTCACGCGACCACCGACGTCAGCGGTTATGTGACCCGTCACATGAATAAATGACGTCATGGAAGGTCCTTTTAGACCAACGTGAGCTGCCGGGGAGCCAGGACGCTATGGAGACCGGGGACAAATCAAAAGGTAAGTATAATGTATTTTTTTATTTTAAATTCTTTTTTTTTTTTTACAGGTACTATTGTACCCGAGTCTGGAGGAGAGTCTCCTCTTCGCCAGACCTGGGTGCCATCCGCACATTGAATCGTTTAATATCCACATGTGCACATGTAGTCATGCGGATATTAAGCGATTCAACGCAAGTCAATGGTGGTGAAATCGCCGCGATTCCGCAAAATAATTGGTAGTGCTGCGGACTTTTCCGCAATGATAACCGCAGCGGAAATTTCCGCAGCATGTGCACAGCACATGCGGATTATCATTTGGGAACATAGCAGATCTCCTACCAGGACCGGCTCCAGGTTTTTGTGGGCCCCGGGCGAAACAGTCTCAGTAGACGCCTTTAGCACATACCACGATTCATGAAGCACAGATACGGCGGAGAAATATAGGTACACAACACAGGTCCCAGGCTGCCCCCTCATCCTTAACAAATGGAAACATGCATGCACACACACAGTACGCAGACATGCACGCACACACACACAGTACGCAGACACGCACACACACAGTATGCAGACACGCACACATAGTACGCAGACACTCACGCACACACATAGTACGCAGACATGCAGGCACACACACAGTATGTAGACACGCACACAGACACACAGTACGCAGACATGCACGCACACACAGTACGCAGACATGCACGCACACACAGTACGCAGACACGCACACACAGTACGCAGACACGCACACACACACAGTACGCAGACACGCAGGCCCACACACAGTACGCAGACACGCACACACACAGTATGCAGACACGCACACATAGTACGCAGACACGCACACATAGTACGCAGACACGCACACACACACAGTACGCAGACACGCACACACACACAGTACGCAGACATGCACACACACAGTACGCAGACACGCACACACACACAGTACGCAAACACACACAGTACGCAGACACGCACACACACACAGTATGCAGACACGCACACACACAGTACACAGACACGCACTCACACACACAGTATGCAGACACGCACACACACAGTATGCAGACACGCACACATAGTACGCAGACACTTACGCACACACATAGTACGTAGACACGCACACAGTACGCAGACATGCACGCACACACAGTACGCAGACATGCACGCACACACAGTAAGCAGACATGCACGCACACACAGTACGCAGACACGCACACACACACAGTACGCAGACACGCAGGCCCACACACAGTACGCAGACACGCAGGCCCACACACAGTACGCAGACACGCACACACACAGTATGCAGACACGCACACATAGTACGCAGACATGCACACATAGTACGCAGACACGCACACACACACAGTACGCAGACACGCACACACACACAGTACGCAGACATGCACACACACAGTACGCAGACACGCACACACACACAGTACGCAAACACACACAGTACGCAGACACGCACACACACACAGTATGCAGACACGCACACACACAGTACACAGACACGCACACACACAGTACGCAGACATGCACACACACACAATACGCAGACACGCACACACACAATACGCAGACACGCACACACACAATACGCAGACACGCACACACACACAATACGCAGAGACGCACACACACACAATACGCAGACACGCACACACACAATACGCAGACACGCACACACACAATACGCAGACACGCACACACACAGTACGCAGACATGCACACACACAAAAAGCAGACACGCACACACACACAATACGCAGACATGCACACAATACGCAGACATGCACACACAGTACACAGACATGCGCATGCACACGGTACACAGGCATGCACACACATACACACATGAACATGGTACACAGATATACACACACAATATACAGACACGCACAGATACACACACATACATATTTGAACACATTCTTAAAGACACATATAAAACAGACATAAATATATATACACAGTCATACACACTGACATACACAGACATTCACATCATACATGCGCACACACATTAAAAATATTTTTTATATGGGGATTGGGGAAGCTCGCTTACCTGCCCCCTGGCCTGTGTCCCGTCCAGCTCCTCAGTCATGTGGCAGTGCAGGGCCTCAGGCATGTCACATGGCCCTGGGCCATCAGGGGGGCCCACTCGTTATCGGGGCCCGGGCTGCTTCCCCGGCATCTGTGCAGGGCCGCTTCCCCGGCATCTGTGCTGTTCAAGCCCTGCTCTGTTACATGCAGCAGCGTCTACTCACCACATCTCCACCCCAAGGGTTTGGTTCAGGAAATTTAATGCCCAGCCACTGATGTTTTTTTTCTCTCTCTGTGTGTGTAGAGGCCAGAGACCTCCAGGGAAGAGGTTATGTGCAACTGTGCAGGACTGTTGATTGTACCCTGAGGGGACAGATCCCAACAGGTATATGGACAGTGCTATAAGTTATGTTTTGTTTTCTCATATTGCCAGAAAGGCCACGTTTATGTTGATCTCTGCACTGGTTTATGTCGTGTTTGAATAAACCTGCAGAAGAAATGCTCCTTGGAGGGATGAAATTACAATAAATTGCAGGAAGGCCGAAGACCATTGCAATAATCTATCTGTAGCAGGACATAAAACTTGGTTTTTGTTTAAGTAATAGTAAAATGAAAGTGATAGTAAAATGTGGTGAGAATATAATTATGATAGAGAGGGTCCGTAGTGAACACATCACACCATAGATATTTTTCTTTGACTCTGTACTACAATATGTTTACCCACATGCTCACCTTCAAGTTACAAGTATGTCTTCAAGTTACAAGTACAAGTGCATCTCACTAAATTAGAATATCATCAAAAAGTTAATTCATTTCAGTTCTTCAATACAAAAAGTGAAACTGATATATTATATAGAGTCATTAAAAACAGAGTGATCTACTTCAAGTGTTTATTTCTGTTAATGTTGATGATTATGGCTTACAGCCAATGAAAACACAAAACTAATTTTCTCAGTAAAGTAAAATAATTAACAAAAAACACCTGCAAAGGCTTCCTAAGCGTTTAAAAAGATCAATTAATCTTTTTCAGTAGGCTCCACAATCATGGGAAAGACTGCTGACTTGACAGATGTCCAGAAGGCAGTCATTGACACAGTTCAGAAGGTTTTCATTTGGAAATCAAGGTTCCATAGTATGCTTCAATAGCCTGCAAATCAGGCCGCACTCCAAATATTTCTGGATCTACTGTATTTTTCAGACTATAAGACGCAATTTTTTCCTCCAAAATATTGGAGCAAAGTGGGGGTATGTCTTATAGTCCGATATACATAAATACTGTGGCTGTGGGTGGTGGGGGAAGCGACAGTGGCGGAATAGCGGTGCATAGGAGGCAGCAGCCACCTGCTGCAGCCTACACTGTGCCCACTACTAAAGAAAATGAATATTTACTGCTCCCCACGTCCATGGGCGTGGGGAGTAGTGAATATTAATTTTCCTTAATAACTGGCACACTGTGCCTGCAGCCCGGCTCCTGGTAAGTATGGCACCCTGTATGTATTGCCCCCCTCATCCCTGTATCTATGGCCCCTTTCATCCCTGTATTTATGTCCCCCTCATTCAGGTATGCTTGGCACCCCCTAATACCCGTCACGCTGCACAGAAAAAAAAAATAAACACTCATACTCACTTCCTCTCTCCTCCAGCGCTGTGTCACACTCTGTAATGGAATAGTCACTGCTCACCATGCCGGGACTGCGTGTATGGGGAGCAGTGACCATTCATTCTCCCTAATAGCGCACACACTTTAGCTGCTGCGCGGCTACCAGGATGAGGGGGCCATGCATACAAGGATGAGGGGGGCCATACATAGCGGGATGAGGGGAGCCATACATACAGGGATGAGGCATGAGAGGGGCCATACATACAGGGATGAGGCATGAGGGGGGCCATACATACAAGGATGAAGGGAGCCATACATACAGGGATGAAGGGGCCATACATACATGGATGTAGGGAGCCATACAAACCAGGATGAGGGGGGCTATACATACCAGGATGAGGGGGGACATACATATAGGGATGAAGAGTGCCATACAGATCAGGAAGAGGATGAAGGTGCCATACAATCCAGGATGGGTGTGAGGGGGGCCATACATAACAGGATGAAGAGTGCCATACTGTACATACCAGGAAGAGGGATGTGGGAGCCTTGCATACCAGGATGGGGGATTGGGGTGCCATACATATCAGGATGGGGATGAGGGCCACGTATAATAGGAGAGAGAAGGCCATATATACCAGGATGGGGGATATTAACAGAATTAGGGGACATTACACCTATAACAGTGTCAGAAGCAGACCCCCTCCCCCTTAACAGGGCATCATGACCACATTTTTTGCTTATATTTTTTTTCTCTTTTCCTCCTCTAAAAGCTAGGTGCATTTTATGATCCGGTGCGTCTTATAGTCCGAAAAATACGGTAATTTTAGTCTATGGTTCCATAGGTGTAGCTCAGCTACAGCTAAGGGAGTTAGCATTGCAATACCCCAAATTTTGCCCTTCACGTCAAAAGATCACTTAATTGATGCAGAAGGCAGATAAGTTTTTGTTAAGGGATATGTTACTAATACCACTGTCACACTCTGTAACCTTGAAGTACCAAACAAGGGCCAATCAGCATGGCTCATCAGAACATTAGAGACCCTGAATTCCTTCAAAGAGGGCATTCTCATACTAGGTATAGATCTTAACACCACTTTAAATCCACTCTTTGACTTTTCCACTGGTCTCTCCACTTCGTCATAAAGAGTCCTCAAAAGAATCCATTTATCTTTAAATTCCTTACAACTTGTTGACATCTGGAGCCTCCTCAACCTCTATGAAAGATTATACTTTTTTCTCTAATCCACACTCCACATATCATAGACTCGACTACATCTTTCTTCAAAGCTTGTGTTTGTCCCTGATTAAATCTACCTCAATTGGTTTTATAACGCTATCTCATCATGAACCTGTATTCTTGGAATTGGCCATATCTTCACTTTACATGGAGGTTAAACAAATCTATGCTGGGTAATGAGGAAATTTTTACCAAAATATCCAAGGTTTTAGATTTCTACTTCCTTGAAAACTCAGGATCTGGCACCCCTCCCCCAGTGGTTTGGGAAGCAAATAAAGCTGTTATTCGAGGTTAATTGCTCGCGCTAAGTTCCCACCTAAAAAAGGTTAGAGAAAAAGAAGTTTCCTCCTTGCTCTATCAAAAAAAAACGCACCAAAGGAGCAGGTTTGGTTGATAATACAAAAGACATAAATTATTTTAACCCCTTTCTGACATTATACGTAATAATACGTCCGTGTGCTCTGGGCTTTATGGACCAGAGACGCATTATTACATCTTGGCAATCGCGTGGGCACAGAGGCTATGCGGGCGTGATCGCTGCCGGGTGTCAGCTGATTCTGACAAATGACAGCCAGCACTCAGTGCCAGTGTTGTCATGTCGACATTCGGGTCACCAGGCACTATCAAGATAGCTTGATCATGCACAGTACAGTCTGCAGCACTGACAGGTCATAAGGAATAGCAGTGATCCTGTACTGCTATACCTTATAACCAGGCCCAGCGTCAGCACCCAGGCAAGCACCGGGGCCCTGAGCAGACGGGGGGCCCACTCACCGTCGGGTATCCCGGCGTGCAGTCACAGCGCAGAGAGCAGGAAGAAGGCGACGCTGAGGAGTCCGGAGCAGAGCAGAGTAGCCGCAGCGAGGAGAGGTATTTGATTATTTTATTTTTTTATGTATGGAGGCATGGAGCATTATATGGGGCCCATACAAGGTGGGGCATTATATGGAACCCATACAGGATGGGGCATTATATGGGGGCCATACAACATGGGACATTATATGGAGCCCATACAGGATGAAGCATTATATGGGGCCCAGCCTGCGAGGAGCATTATATGGGGCCCTGACTGCGTGGGGCATTGTATGGCACCCAGCCTGCAAGGAGCATCCTATGGGACCCAGGGTGCATGGAGCATTATATGGGGCCCAGCCTGCATGGAGCATTATTTGGGGCCCAGCCTGCATGGAGCATTATATGGGGCTCAGCCTGCATGGTGCATTATTTGGGGCCCAGCCTGCATGGAGCACTATATGGGGGCCAGTATTCTGTATGGAGCGTTATATGGGGCCAGAATCCTGTATGGAGCATCATATGGGGCCAGTATTCTGAACGGAGCATTATATGGGGCCAGCATTCTGGATGGAGCATTATATTGGGGCCAGTATTCTGCATGGAGCATTATATTGGGGGCAGTATTCTGGATGGAGCATTATATTGGGGCCAGTATTCTGGATGGAGCATTATATTGGGGCCAGTATTCTGGATGGAGCATTGTATGGGGACAAGCCTGCATGGAGCATTAGCACTGTTGCTTTGCAGCACTGGGGTCCTGTGTTCAAATCCCACCAAGGACAACATCTGCAAGGAGTTTGTATGTTTTCCCCGTGTTTGCATTGATTTCTTCCCACACTCCAAAAACATACTGATAGGGAATATAGATTGTGAGCCCCAATGGGGATAGACTGGGAAACCGAAAGCTGTAGATCTCAGAAAGGAAACAGGCTTCTGTCAATTATCAAAGACAATTATTTGTCACAACTTGTGCAGGAACCAACTAGAGGGACGGCCCTTTTAGACATAATATTAACTAACAGGCCAGACAGAATAACTGAGGTGCAAGTTGGGGGGCACCTGGGAAATAGTGACCACAACATTATACAATTCCACATGTGCTTCAGTAGGGTGCCCAGCAAGGGAGTCACAAAAACACTGAACTTCAGGAGGGCAAAGTTTGATCAGCTAAGAGATGCCCTTCACCTTATAGACTGGGATAGTATCTTCAGTAATAGGAGCACGGATAGAAAATGGGAAATTTTCAAAACAGTCCTACATAGTCACTGTAGAAGGTACATACCTTATGGGAATAAAAGGGCTAGGAATAGGAGGAAGCCAATGTGGCTAAATAAGGAAGTCAAGAGGGCAATGAAAAACAAAAAAAGGGCTTTCGGTAAACTTAAACAAGAAGGCAGCGAGGAAGCGCTAATAACTTATAGGGAAAAAAACAAAATCTGTAAGAAACAAATAAGAATAGCAAAAGAGGAGACAGAGAGACTAATTGCCAAAGAAAGTAAAACGAATCCCAAACTGTTCTTTAACTATATAAACAGTAAAAGGATTAAAACTGATGGAGTTGGCCCATTGAAAAATAACCTGGGTAAAATCATAGAGGGCAATGAGGGTAAAGCAAACCTACTCAATAGCTTCTTCTCCACTGTTTTCACAAAAGAAAACAATTTATCGGAGGAAATGCAAAGTAATAAAGTAAACCCTCCGCTAAATATCACCCACCTAACCCAGGAGGAAGTTCAGAAACGCCTAAATAATATCAAAATAGACAAGTCACCAGGCCCAGATGGCATACACCCCCGGGTACTAAAAGAATTAAGTAATGTGATAGACAGACCGCTGTATCTTATATTCAAGCACTCTTTATGGACAGGGACTGCCCCACTAGACTGGCGCCAAGCAAATGTGGTACCAATATTCAAAAAGGGGTCTAAAAGTGACCCAGGGAACTATAGACCAGTCAGCTTAACGTCTGTTGTGGGTAAATTGTTTGAAGGATTTCTTAGAGATGCTATTGTAGAATATCTTAATGATAATAACTGTCTAACTCCATATCAACATGGATTCATGAGAGATTGCTCCTGCCAAACAAACCTGATTGCCTTCTACGAGGAGGTGAGCTCACAGCTGGACCGGGGAGAGTCAGTGGATGTTGTATACCTTGACTTCTCCAAAGCGTTTGATACCGTGCCACACAAAAGGTTGGTATATAAAATGAGAATGCTTGGTCTGGGGGATAATGTGTGTAAGTGGGTAAATAGCTGGCTGAGTGATAGAAAGCAGAGGGTGGTTATCAATGGAGTAAGCTCAGGGTGTGTCAGGGTTACTAGTGGGGTGCCTCAAGGGTCTGTCTTGGGCCCTATATTATTTAATATATTTATTAATGATCTAGTGGAAGGGTTGCATAGTAAAATAGCAATATTTGCAGATGATACTAAACTTTGTAAAGTAGTTAACACAGATGAGGATAGGGCACAGCTACAGGAGGATTTAGATAAATTGGGGAGTTGGGCCAAAAAATGGCAAATGGGGTTCAATGCCGATAAATGTAAAGTCATGCACATGGGAAAGAAAAACAGCAGTCACCCATACATATTAAATGGGAAACCGTTGGGGAAATCTGACATGGAGAAGGACCTGGGCGTCTTGGTTAATAGCAAATTAAATTGGAGTGCCCAGTGTCAGGCAGCAGCTGCGAAGGCAAATAGAGTCATGGCATGCATCAGAAGAGGAATAGGGGCTTATGATGAGAACATTGTTCTTCCTCTGTATAAAGCGCTGGTAAGGCCGCACTTAGAATATTGTGCACAGTTCTGGGCTCCGGTGCTCAGGAAAGACATATTGGAGCTAGAGAGGGTACAAAGGAGGGCGACTAAGGTAATAAAGGGAATGGAGGGACTAGAATACCCAGAGAGGTTGTCAAAATTAGGCCTATTTACGTTGGAAAAGAGAAGGCTTAGGGGAGACCTCATAAACATGTATAAATACATCAGGGGGCAGTACAGAGATCTCTCCCATGACCTGTTTATACCAAGGATGGTGACAAAGACGAGGGGGCACACTATGCGTCTGGAGGAAAGGAGGTTCCTGCACCAGCATAGAAGGGGATTCTTTACGGTCAGAGCCGTGAGACTCTGGAACTCTCTGGGAGAGGAAGTGGTGATGTCCAACTCACTTAATGAGTTCAAGAGAGGCCTGGACGCCTTTCTTGAGAACAATAAAATTACATCTTATGCTTAGTGATAGTTAATTAATCCAGATTGGTGTCGGGAAGTGAATTTTTTCCTCAATGATGTCAATTGGCCTATACCGCATGTTTTTTTTTTTTTTGTTTTGTTTTGTTTTTTTTTTTGCGTTCCCCTGGATCAACGCTGCGGAATAGCTGCAGTGCACAAGAAATAGGCTGAACTGGATGGACGCTTGTCTTTTTTCGGCCTTATAAACTATGTAACTATGTAACAGTGCCGATAATGTATGTAAAGCGCTGTGGAATTAATGGCACTATATAAGTGAGTAAAATAAATAAATAAAAATATGGGGCCCATCCTGCATGGAGCATTATATGGAGGCCAGAATCCTGTATGGAGCATTACATGGGGTCCATTATTCAGTATGGAGCAATATATTGAAAGTGCATTGAGCTGAAGGTTGGATTGCTACAAAAGAGGAAAAAAAAAAAAAACTTTTTAAATCTTCTTACTTAGCGACTGTGAACAGGCTGAGTGTGACCGGAGCGTAAGTGCAAACGGAAGAAAGTGTGTGACTTGTGATTCAGTGAAAAGGTATTTGGGAATCCTGCAGAAAATATCACTGTGAATTGCTGTGAGTTGCTGAATTGTGAACTGCTGAGTGATTTTCTACCGTTTAATTTTATTGGGCTTTTTAAAACCTATTTGCTCTCTACAGTTCTACAGTTTCTTATTTTACTACATGTGTGTTTAAGGGTTAACTACATTGCACTTAAATCCTGAGGTGTAGCTATACTCACAAGGGGTTCATTAAGGGTGAGGGGGTCATAATTATTGGTTTATAAAGGGCAGCTGGTTGGGGCATCCAGTCCTTTGGAAGTGCATTGAGCTGTAGGTTGGATTGCTGCTAAAGGGGGAAAAAAACTCTTTAAATCTTCTTCCTTAGCAAGTGTGAACGAGCTGAGTGTGACTGGAGCGCAAGTTCGAAAGGAAGTAAGTGTGTGACTTCTGATTCAGTGACTTTGGATTCACGGAGTTTGGAAGGGAGGAATTTAGACTGAATTGCTGTCTGTATTTTATTAATTCTTTACATTTCTTTTTACTTAACATTTCTGTCTAGTGCAATCCCCATTAGGAAATGAGCTCCATTATTGACAATGGTATCCAGTGTACATCTTGCCACATGTATGCAATCCTTGAACAGCCGGTCATGGGTGCATACTGCTGTGCGAGATGTGTGCATGCTGTGCGTTTGGAAGCCCAGGTACTAGATCTAAATGAGCAGCTGGCAACACTCCATTGACAATATGGAAAGGAGTCTGCTGCTCACTGAGCAGCTGCTCACTGGGGTAGATGTGGGGGAGGGTGGTAGTAGGTAGCTGCAGGACAGTGAGGCAGCTAGCTGGGTGGCAGTTAGAAGGGGGGGTAGAGGGAAGAATGCAAGGGAGGCTAGTCCTGATCTGGCACACTCCAATAAGTTTGCAAAGTTGGGAGATGAGGGGAGTGTCAGTACAGGGGTAGCACTGCAGCAGCAAGGCATGTCCTCAGAAAGTCGGAGGAGTGTCAGCTCCTGTAAGGGGGGAAATAGGAGAGCATGGCAGGCCAGGCAGGTGCTGGTAGTGGGGGACTCAATTATTAGGGGAAAAGATATGGCAATCTGTCACAAAGACAAGGATCGTCGAACAGTGCGCTGACTACCTAGCGCTCGAGTCCGGCACATCGCTGATCGGGTTGACAGATTGCTGGGAGGGGCTGGTGAGGACCCAGCGGTTATGGTGCACATTGGCACAAATGACAAAGTTAGAGGTAGGTGGAAGGGCCTTAAAGATGATTTCAGGGATTTAGGCTGCAAGCTTCAAGTAAGGACCTCCAAGCTGGTATTCTCTGAAATACTGCCTGTACCATGTGCCACGCCAGAGAGGCTATGGGAAATTAGGGACATAAATAAGTGGCTCAGGAATTGGTGTAGGAAGGAGGGGTTTGGGTTCCTAGAGAACTGGGCCAACTTCTCAGTTGGTTACAGGTTCCACGCTAGGGATGGGCTGCACCTTAATGGGGAGGGTGTAGCTGTGCTGGGGGAGAAAATGGCTAGAAGGTTGGAGGAGTGTTTAAACTAGGGATTGGGGGTGGTGGGGGGTATTCATTTTATAGGTGGGGAAGATAGTGCAGATAGTGACCTGGGCAGAAATAAAGAAACTGGAGGTGGGGTTAGAAAAGTCAATATAGTAAGAAGGAATAGAGGTATAGAGAGATACATAAAATGCATGTACACTAATGCAAGAAGCCTCACCAACAAAATGGAGGAATTAGAATACATTTTGTTGGAAAATAATTATGACATGGTGGGGATATCTGAGACATGGCTGGATGAGAGCCATGACTGGGCAGTTAATTTACAGGGTTATAGTCTGTTCAGAAATGACCGTACAAACAAGCGAGGGGGGGGGGGGGGTGTTTATATGTAAAATCATCCTTAAAACCCATCTTGCGTGACAATATATATGAATCTAATGAAAATGTAGAGTCCCTGTGGGTGGAGATAAGGGGAGGGGGAAAAATAGTAAATTACTGATAGGGGTTTGTTATAAGTCTCCAAAAATAATGGAAGCAACAGAGAATATCCTCATAAAGCAAATAGATGAAGCAGCGACTCAAGGAGAAGTCATTATTATGGGGGACTTTAACTACCCGGAAATACATTGGGAAACACAAACCTGTAGTTCAAGCAAAGGTAATAGGTTTCTGACAACTATGAGAGACAATTACCTTTCATAACTGGTTCAGGACTCAACAAGAAGGGGGGCACTGCTAGACCTAATATTAACCAACAGGCCAGACCGCATATTAAATATACGAGCTGGGGGTCACTTGGGTAATAGTGTTAACAAAATAATAAGTTTTCATGTATCCTTTAATAAAATGTGTAGTAGAAGGGTTACAAGGACAGTAAACTTCAGGAAGGCAAATTTCCAAAGGTTGAGAGAGGTTCTTAGTGCAATAAACTGGGACGATATCCTGAGACATAAAACTACACAAAGCAAATAGGAGACATTTATTAGCATCCTGAATAGGACCTGTGCACAATATATACCCTATGGGAATAAACATGCAAGAAATAGGAGGAAACCACTATGGCTAAATAGAGCTGTAAGGGGCACAATAAGTGACAAAAGAAAGCATTTAGAGAACTAAAGCAAGTAGGTAGTGATGAGGCATTAAATAAATACAGAAAATAAAATAAATTCTGTAAAAACCAAATCAAGGCACTAAAGTTTGAGACAAAGAGACTCATTGCCAGAGAAAGTAAAAATAATCCCAAAATATTCTTTAACTACATAAATAGTAAGAAACTAAAACATGATAGTGTTGGCCCCCTTAAAAATACTATGGGTGAAATGTTGGATGAGGAAAAAGCCAATATGCTAAACGATTTTTTTTCAACAGTATTTACACAAGAAAATCACATGACAGAAAACATGATTAGTGATAACAAAAATTCTTCATTAAATGTCACTTGTTTAACCCAGCAGGAAGTATGGCGGCATCTAAAAATCACTAAAGTTGACAAATCCCCGGGCCTGGATGGGATACACCCGTGAGTACTGCAGGAATTAAGTAAAGTCATAGATGAACATTATTTTTAATATTTAAAGATTCCATAATAACAGGGTCTGTAGCACAGGACTGGCGTATAGCAAATGTGGTGCCAATATTCAAAAAGGGGACAAAAACCGAACTTGGAAATTATAGCTCAGTAAGCTTAACCTCTACTGTGGGTAAAATCCTGGAGAGTTTTCTAAGAGATGCTATACTAGAGTATCTGAAGAAGAATAACCTCATGACCCAATATCAACATGGGTTTACGAGGGACCGTTCCTGTCAAGCTAATTTGATCAGCTTTTATGAGGAGGCAAGTTCTGGACTGGACCAAGGAAATGCAGTGGATGTTGTGTATATGGACTTTTCAAAAGCTTTTGATACAGTTCCACACAAAAGGTTGATACATAAAATGAGAACAATGGAGATAGCGGAAAATATATGTAAGTGGGTTCAGAACTGGCTCAGTGATAGGAAACAAAGGGTGGTTATTGATGGAACACACTCAGACTGGGTCACAGTTAACACTGGGGTACAACAGGGGTCAGTATTGGGCCCGCTTCTTTTTAACATATTTATTAATGACCTTGTAGGGGTATACAGAGTAGTATTTCAATATTTGCAGACATTGGAGCTCCCCCACAAATGACCCCATTTTGGAAACTAGACCCCCCAAGGCACCTATCTAGATGCATAGTGAGCACTTGAAACCCCCAGGTGCTTCACAAATTGATTCGTAAAAATGAAAAAGTGAAAAAAAAAACACTTTTTCATTTTTATGAATCAATTTGTGAAGCACCTAGGGGTTCCAAGTGCTCACTATGCATCTAGATAGGTGCCTTGGGGGGTCTAGTTTCCAAAATGGGGTCACTTGTGGGGGAGCTCCAATGTTTGGGCACACAGGGACTCTCTAAATGCAACATGGTATCCGCTAACAAATTGAATGGAAAATCGGCTCAAATTGTTAGCGGACACCACATTGCGTTTGGAGAGCCCCTCTGTGCCCAAACTTTGGAGTTCCCCCACAAGTGACCCCATTTTGGAAACTAGACCCCCCAAGGCACCTATCTAGATTCATAGTGAGCACTTGGAACCCCAGGTGCTTCACAAATTGATTCATAAAAATGAAAAAGTGTTTTTTTTTTCACTTTTTCATTATTACGAATCAATTTGTGAAGCACCTGGGGGTTCCAAGTGCTCACTATGCATCTAGAAAGGTGCCTTGGGGGGTCTAGTTTCCAAAATGGGGTCACTTGTGGGGGAGCTCCAAAGTTTGGGCACAGAGGGGCTCTCCAAACGCAATGTGGTGTCCGCTAACAATTTGAGCCGATTTTCCATTCAATTTGTTAGCGGATACCATGTTACATTTAGAGAGTCCCTGCGTGCCCAAACATTGGAGCTCCCCCACAAGTGACCCCATTTTGGAAACTAGACCCCTCAAGGCACCTATCTAGATTCATAGTGAGCACTTGGAACCCCAGGTGCTTCACAAATTGATTCATAAAAATGAAAAAGTGTTTTTTTTTTTCACTTTTTCATTTTTACGAATCAATTTGTGAAGCACCTGGGGGTTTCAAGTGCTCACTATGCATCTAGATAGGTGCCTTGGGGGGTCTAGTTTCCAAAATGGGGTCATTTGTGGGGGAGCTCCAATGTTTGGGCACACAGGGGCTCTCCAAACGCAACATGGCGTCCGCTAACAATTTGAGCCGATTTTCCATTCAATTTGTTAGTGGACACCATGTCGCGTTTGGAGAGCCCGTGATGTGCCTAAACAGTAGAGCTCCCCCACAAGTGTCCCCATTTTGGAAACTATACCCCTCAAGGATTTTATTAAGGTGTATAGTGAACATTTTGAACCCAGAGGTACGGCACAGAATTTGTTTACATTAGGTCATCATATTGAATAAGTTGTCATTATTCTTGAGCGCAAGTGCTCGCTACTTGAGTTTGCATCGGGTACTCAGGTATGCACCATGTACAGCGTGTGCTCGAGTGACATGCTCGAGTCCCTGCTCCGCATGTTTCACGGTTAATAGACACTCAAAAAAAAAACATGCGGGGATCGCTCGTGCATGGCAGGCAATCCCCGTAAAGCTTTTTGGCCGCGAAGCATATGGGGCAGAGACTCGAGCATGTCACTCAAATACCCACGATACTCAATGCATACCAGAGCACCCGATGCAAACTCAAGTAGCGAGCACTTGCTCTCAACACTAGTCGCCATATCGTCATCTTTTTTTCTTACTTTTGAAAAAAATCCCAACCCCAGCCCTAACCCTAGCACAACCCTAGCCCCAGCACAACCCTAGCCCCAGCACAACCCTAGCCCCAGCACAACCCTAGCCCCAAACCCAGCCCTAACCCTAGCCCAATCCTAACCCAAGAGTTTATTTTTGACGCCGTTCCTTGTGCGGTATAAGTGATTAGGCGACTTTATTCTTCGGGTCGGTGTGATTACAGCAATGCCAGAATCATATGGGGTTTTTATGACTGACAGCTGTCACACACTAAAAGATGCATTTTTTGTAAAATCTAGTTTTTGCATCGCCATATTTTGAGAGCTATAATTTTTCCAGATTTTGGCAGACAGTCATGTGACGGCTCGTTTTTTGCGGGATGACTTGACGTTGTTATTGGTGCCATTTTCAGGCACGTGACATTTTTTGATCGCTTTCTATTCCGATTTTTGGGAGGCAGAATAAACAAAAACCAACAATTCAGGAATTGTTTTTTTTTTTTTTTTTATTCTGTTCCGCGTGTGGTAAAATTGATGAGGTAGCTTTATTCTTCGGGTCAGTACGTTTACAGCGGTACCACATTTGTATCATTTTTCTATGTTTTGGCGCTTATACACAATAAAAGCTATTTTATAGAAAAAAATATTTTTTAGTATCGCTTTATTCTGAGAGCTATAACTTTTTTATTTTTCGGCTGATGGAGATGTATGGTGGCTTGTTTTTTGCGGGACGAGATGACGTTTTCAGCGGTATCATTTTTATTTATATGCGTCTTTTTGATCGCGTGTTATTCCATTTTTTGTTTGGCGGTATGGTGATAAAGCATTGTTTTTTGCTTCGTTTTTTCTTTTTTTTTTTTACCGTGTTCACTGAAGGGGTTAACTAGTGGAACAGTTTTATAGGTCAGGTTGTTCCGGACGCGGCGATACCAAATATGTGTACTTTTATTGTTTTTTTTTATAATAATATTTATTGATGGGTACATTATATTTTTATTTTTGGTGTATTATTTTTTTTATTTTTTTATAATATTTTTGCACATTTTTATTTTATTTTTTTTCCACTTTCACACAGTTTATACACTTTATTACTTTGTCCCACTCTGGGACTTTCACTTTTTTTTTTTCTGATCGCCTGCATGGCACAGGAATGGAGCACCATCCCTATGCCATGAAGGCTGTCAGAAGTGCACAGTGTGAAGATTGCTTGGAGATGCACTGCGCATGTCCAAGCAATCTTCCTGCTCTCTGGTGACCCGGATGTTGTCATGACGACATCGGGTCGTCATGGCAACACCCGGGAAGCCGCTGCAGACTGCGCTGGAAGCCGGAAGAGGAGGTGAGTATCGCCGATCACCTCCCCTTGCCCCCGCAATGCCGCGATCGACTTCGATCGCAGCATCGCGGGGGTTAATGTGCTGGGAGCGGTGCAGGACCGCTCCCTGCACATAGTACCGGGTGTCAGCTGTGACAATCAGCTGACACCAGGCGGCGATCGCGCCCGCACAGCCTGTGTGTGCGCGCGATCGCGATGACGTACTAATACGGGTCTGGCTCTTAAGTCCCAGGGCACAGACGCGTATTAGTACGTCAGATGTTATTAAGGGGTTAATATATTTAGCTTCTAATAATTTGCACTCTTCGCCAAGCCTCTGCTCCCCAATAGAAGATTCCCTTTTAATGTATGAAATCGTTGATTTAACGCATCCCCTAATATATGCTTTAAGTGTGTCCCATACTATCAATCTGTCAGGGAAGTCCCCATGACCTGCTATAAATACTTCCCCTTGATCTGGTATCCTATCATGTTCTCAAATAAGAGACAACCAAAACGGATGTATGCGAAACCTCTTGGGTCTGTTAGGACCCCCCAAATGAAAAGATGCTATCAGTGGAGCATGGTCCGACACCGTTCTAGGGGAATATTCAATTTTACTTAAATCCGAAAATGCAGTACTGTTTCCAAATATATGATCCATTCTAGATAAACATCGAACAGCAGGTGTGTAGCAGGAAAATTCTCTCTTGAGTGGGTGCTGCTGCCTCTACAAATCAATCCAACCCACCTCCGTTATGAAAGTATGTAAAGTAGCGGTGTCTTGACTATCAGACCTAGTGTTGGCAGGGCTCATTTTATCCAAGTGTGTATTAAGAATCATATTGAAGTCTCCCATACATAACATTTTAGCATCTGGGTACTGTGATACAAAAATCACTGCCTGTTGGAGTACATCCATTTTGGCTGGTGGTGGGTTGTATATGTTGAGTCTCTTTTGACAGTTTGAACTGACTATCCCACTGACTTATGCACAATGGTAACTACACCTCTAGAATAAGAAGTATGTGTAGCGTGTTTGTCCCACTTTATCCAGGGTTTGTTTATTCTGGACACAGTGTCCGGGGTTAAATGGGTTTCCTGAAGGCATATTATTTGCGCTTGAGATTTACGTATCTGGGAGAATACAATATTCCCTTTCTTGGCATTCCCTAATCCACTAATGTTCCATGAGAGAATTTTAAGTGACGCCATAAAGGTTCCATTTAAAACATTTTTTTTAAACATTCTATATTTAAGTAAATAGAACAGAAACAAATGACATCAGTGCAACATATGGAATTATAGACTAGGAAATTGAGATATCATAACAATATCAATAAAAAGACAATAGTATCTCAATGGAACAAATCAAGGCACGTGAAACAATATATAACAAGACAAATACAAAACTAACGCTAGTATACCTAGACAACAAGAGACCTAAGCTAGGAAAATGAATAATATCTGAATAAAGTATCAGAAAAGAATTAATACAAGGGAGCATAATGTATGAGAGACATCACATACCAAAACAAAGTTATGTGTGTTGCGGCGCGTTGGCAAGATTAATAAACAACCTGAATGAGGTAGGAGATAAACAGTAATGGGAAGGAGAAGGAGGTGCTCAAGATATGACAGAATAAGTAGTTGTTATTTTTAACCCACAAAACCGCTAAACCGGCCAGGTAGGTTTCCAGGGAAAGCAAACCTCACGAAAATAGGAATGCTGGGAAGTCTCCCAACTAGTGAGCTCCTCCAACCGCCTAATCATGTCAACCTTATTCAACCACTCAACGTAAATGGGGGGTGTAACCTGCAATCAGTGCAGAGGGATCAGGTATTTCGCCGCCCCGAACAGTAGAGGGAGCAGATCATGTCTTGTAGGTTTAAAATTTTGAGACGGGAAGGATAGTAAGACTTCTTTCGGAGACAAGGGACCCCTTATCATACCTAGGTCTTTCAACGTCTCCTCTATTTTAACCCAAAAAGGTCTAATATTAGGGCAGTACCAAAATATATGGGACATGTTTCCCACCCCTGCTTTACATCTCCAGCAAAGGTTAGAGTCAGACGATCCATAATGGCATAATAGTTCTGGCGTTCTATACCACCGTATTAATATTTTGTATGAATTCTCTTGCAAAGAAATGCACCTGGAGAATCCGTGAGAATTAGTAAGAATGGATTCGACTTCTTCATCCGCCAAAGAGATGTTAAGTTCCTTTTCCCAAGAGTATATAAAGGAAGGTTTTTGGAAGGACTGAGGCAGGATCATATGGTTATATATCTTCGATATTCCTTTAGGAAAAGGGAACGAGAGTTTACATAGCATGTCCACCCATGAACCTCCTCCCGCACCAGGGAATTTAGATTTAAACATCGAAAGAATGTGGGTGACATGTTTATGCTGTAAGAAATTAATGGGGCGCGTGGAGGAATTAACCGGCCATGAATCCAGCAATGGGATTTTATTGGTCAGGAACTCTTTGATTGAACAGTTCGGCAAATCCAACCAAAGATTATAGGGATCTGAATAATTTGGGTCTAGAAAGTACGGAATGGTAGAAATAGGGGCCTGAGCTGAGGGAAGTATGCTCTTTTTTAGATCTTTATCTAAGTCGCGTTTAATCTTAAGGGAAGTGGTAATAGTAATATCACTTATGGCCTCGGAAGTGCGGACAATATTTGCCCATATGTATTTGTGTGGATTATTACCCAGGAGTAGAAGATCAATGTCTGAGGCTTCCACTCTCTTGGATGCACTGGCTAATTTGAGCCATCTATTTAAGTGGATTGCTTAATAATAGTTTAGGACACTAGGAATGCCAATACCCCCTTTATGATTAGGTAGGGTTAGGATTTTATGAGGAAGTCTAGGTTTTTTATACTTCCAAATGTATTGGGATAGGATCTGTTTTATTGAGGAAAAGAAGGCTAAAGGAAAATTTATAGCTGATGTATGAAAAAGAAAGTAAGAAAAGATGAAAGATATCTAAAGATAGGCCATGCGTACGGGGGGCCATCCATAGGAAGTTATCTCATCAATCATGTGCCAGCTGTAAGGTGCTTTGATGGCGCATTTCGCGCGTGTATACTACACCTGTTTGCAAAAGGGACTTCCGGGTGGTGCGCAATGGAACGCATGTGTGGAACGCATGCAGACCATATGGAGCGCAACCTCAAAAAGGTCCATCCCCACTTCCTAAACCATGAACCTGGAGGACATGGCATACATATCAAGGAATGACAAGGGAGAATGGGAGGGGAATGGGGAAGGAAGGAGGGAAGAAGAAAAGAAAAGAATAAACCAAATGTAAAGACAGAAAATAGATGCTGTAGGAGCATCGATTACCATAAAGTGAAATGTGAAAGTGTGTGTATGTGTGTGTGTGTGTGGGGGGGGGGGGTGGGGGGGGGTGAAAACGAAAGTAAAAGTGTAAACTAAAAAAGAAAAATCATATATGAATGAAAATATGTATTTGTTGAATGTGAAGTGTATAAATAACGAAAATAATGTATGTATAGTGAAAAAGCAAAGAATAAGTGAAAATTAATAAAACAAATATATGTAAACTAGATGGTGGCCCGATTCTAACGCATCGGATATTCTAGAATATGTATGCGGCCGACCGGGCGCAATTAGCAGAGCGGTGTTTAAATTTGGCGCCAAAATCGCTGATTGGTCGCGTTTGGCAACCGCGACCAATCAGCAAAGCGGTGTTTAAATTTGGCGGCAATATCGGAGATTGGTCGCGGGCGGCGGCCGCGACCAATCGGCGAACCGTGTTAGTGAGAACTGGAGAGCGTGTTTAAATTTGGCACGAAAATCGCTGATTACTCGCGACCAATCAGCAGAGCGGTTTTTAAATTTGGCTCCAATACTGCTGATTGGTCGCGGCCGCCGACTGCGACCAATCAGCAGAGCGATGCAGAGCGTTGTTTAAAGTTGGCGCCAAAATCGCTGATTGGTCGTGGATGGCGGCCGCGACCAATCAGCAGAGCGGTGTTTAAATTTGGCACCAATCTCGCTGATTGGTCGTGGCTGGCGGCCGCAACCAATCAGCAAAGCGGTGTTTAAATTTTGGGCCAAAATCGCTGATTGGTCGCGGGCGGCGGTCGCGACCAATCGGCGAACCGTGTTAGTGAGGACTGGAGAGCGTGTTTAAATTTGGCACCAAAATCGCTGATTAGTCGCGACCGCGACCAATCAGCAAAGAGGTGTTTAAATTTGGCGACAATACTGCTGATTGGTCGCGGCCGGCGACCGCGACCAATCAGCAGAGCGGGGTTTAAATTTGGCCCCAATACTGCTAATTGGTCGCGGCAAGCGACCGCGACCAATCAGCAGAGCGTTGTTTAAATTTTGCACAAAAAACGAAGATTGGTCGCGGCCGGTGGTTGCGACCAATCAGCAGAGTGAGGTTTAAATTTGGCGCCAATACTGCTGACTGGTCAAGGCCGACAACCGCGACCAATCAGCAGAGCGGTGTTTAAATTTTGCGCCAATACTGCTGATTGATCTCGGCCAGCGACCGCGATCAACCAGCAGAGCGTTGATTAAATTTGTCGCCAATCTCTTTGATTGGTCGCGGCCGGTGGTTGCGACCAATCAGCAGAGTGAGGTTTAAATTTGGCGCCAATACTGCTGACTGGTCAAGGCCGACAACCGCGACCAATCAGCAGAGCGGTGTTTAAATTTTGCGCCAATACTGCTGATTGATCTCGGCCAGCGACCGCGACCAATCAGCAGAGCGTTGTTTAAATTTAGCGCCAATCTTGCTGATTGGACGCGTCCGGCATCCGCGACCAATCAGCAGAGCGATGTTTAAATTTGGCGACAAAATCGCTGATTAGTCGCGGCTGACGGCCGCGACCAATCAGCAGAGCGGTGTTTAACTTTAGCGCCAAGATCACTGATTGGTCGCGCTCTCCGCACGCGACCAATCAGCGAATCGTATTGGTGAGGAGCGGGGAGCGGAATTGTATTAGTGAGGACCGGGGAGCGCCGCTGCCTGTGCGGGTACATCCGCTAGGAGAACCCGGGACATGAACGGGCGCTCGGAGCAGAAGTATCCCGACCCGCAGCGCCGCTCCCTGGTCCTCCCTTCACACCCTAGCCGCTGATGTCCCCACAGTATCTGCATGGTGTTACAAAGGTCCGGACATTTGTGTAAAAAATCGCTGATTGGTCGCTGGCGCTGCCCGCGACCAATCACCGATTTGGGCGCCAAATTTAAACATCGGCCGCGACCAATCACCGATCTTGGCTCCACATTTAAACACCGCTGTGCTGATTGGTCGCCGACGTAGGGCGCGACCAATCACCGATTTTGGCGCCACATTTAAATAGCGTCCGCGACCAATCAGCACAGCGGTGTTTAAATGTGGAGCCAAGATCGGTGATTGGTCGCGGCCGATATTTGAATGTGGCGCCCAAATCGGTGATTGGTCGCGGGCAGCGTCCGCGACCAATCAGCACCGTAGTGTTTAACTTTTGCGGCAAGATCCGTGATTGGTCGTGGGCCAAGACCGCGACCAATCACCGATTTGTGCGGCACTTTTAAATAGCGGCAGCGACCAATTGGATGTCAGCGCCGCTCCCCGATCCTCCCTTCACACCCTAGCCGCATGGATGTCAGCGGCGCTGCCTGTGCGGATACTTCCGCTGCGAGAACCCGGGACATGAGCGGGCGCTCGGAGCAGAAGTATCCCGACCCGCAGCGCCGCTCCCCGGTCCTCCCTTCACACCCTAGCCGCTGATGTTCCCACAGTATCCGCATGGTGTTACAAATGTCCGGACATTTGTATTAAAAATCGGTGATTGGTCGCCCACGACCAATCACCGATTTGGGCGCCAAATTTAAATATCGGCCGCGACCAATCACCGATCTTGGCTCCACATATAAACACCGCTGTTCTGATTGGTCGCGGCCGATATTTAAATTTGGCGCCCAAATCGGTGATTGGTCGCGGGCAGCGCCCGCGACCAATCAGCGATTTTTAACACAAATGTCCGGACCTTTGTAACACCATTCGGATACTGTGGGGAGATCAGCGGCTAGGGTGTGAAGGGAGGACAGGGGAGCGGCGCTGCGGGTCCGGATATTTCTGCTGCGAGCGCCCGCTCATGTCCCGGGTTCTCGGAGCGGAAGTACCCGCACAGGCAGCGCCGCTGACATCCAATTGGTCGCGGCCGCTATTTAAATCTGCCGCACAAATCGGTGATTGGTCGCTGTCTTGGCCCGCGACCAATCACTGATTTTGTCGCCAAAGTTAAACACTATTGTGCTGATTGGTCGCGGACGCTGACAGCGACCAATCACCGATTTGGGCGGCAAATTTAAATATCGGCCCCGACCAATCACCGATCTTGGCTCCACATTTAAACACCGCTGTGCTGATTGGTCGCGGCCGATATTTAAATTTGGCGCCCAAATCGGTGATTGGTCGCGGGCAGGGCCGGCGACCAATCAGCACAGCGGTGTTTAAGTTTTGCGCTAAGATCAGTGATTGGTCGGGTCCGAAGACTGCGACCAATCATCGAATCGTCTTGGTGAGGACCGGGGAGCGCCGCTGCCTGTGCGGCTACTTACGCTGCGAGAACCCGGGACATAGTGGGCGCTGGCAGCAGAAGTATCCCGACCTGCAGCGCCGCTCGTCGGTCCTCCCTTCCGCATGGAGGTCAGAGGCGCCAGCGGTCCTTCCGCTGCTACCGGCCGGGAGATGAGCGCCTCGCGCCGCTCATCTCCCGGCTGCATCTCCGTCCCGCAGATGGGTCCGGCGGTCGGGTTCGTTCTGCTAGTACCGGCCGGGAGATGAGCGCCTCACGCCGGTCATCTCCCGGCTGCATCGCCGCTGAGCTCCGTCCCGCAAATGAGCCGCTAACGGCCGCCATCTTTTTTCAGAAATCCCGCGGCGCTGATTGGCCGCTGGCGGACCAATGAGAGAAGCGGGATTTCCTGGACAGACAGACACACAGACAGACAGACAGACGGGATAAGACGATTATATATATAGATAAGTGTTAATATGTCTATAGTCAAAGAGAGGCTAAGTGTAACAATTAGAAACATTTAATTGTGCTAGTATTTTATGCCACGCAATCACGGAGAATAAGGGGAGAAGCCTACCCTTCTATCAGTGTCAACCATCATATACAAAAAACATGTTCTTCCCAAATGGGGACCCCGCAACTCACTCCTGAGATCAAATAATGACATGTTAGATATATATCACTTGTTAAAAAGACAGCACCGTCCAATTTTATAGTCCATATTCATCATTGATGGATAATTCCAATCCAAATATTTCTTACTTAATTTGTCCATTGCCATAAATTTCCGTGGACAATGCCACGAATTTCAAAAATATTCAATATGTTTCAGGTTCACTTGTTAAAGGGACACAGCGCCATCTACAATTATAGTCCATGCATACAAATATATGTAAATAAGTGTTAAGATGTCTATGGTAATGGATGGTAATCGATGCTCCTACAGCATCTATTTTCTGTCTTTACATTTGGTTTATTCTTTTCTTCTTCCCTCCTTCCTTCCCCATTCCCCTCCCATTTTCCCTTGTCATTCCTTGATATGTATGCCATGTCCTACAGGTTCATGGTTTAGGAAGTGGGGATGGACCTTTATGAGGTTGCGCTCCATGTGGTCCACATGCGTTCCACTGCTCTGCACAGCTAGGCTTTACTCCACGGGTCCGGTTCCTATATAGTGGCGTGCGGCCCATGGGAGCTGTGAACACGCGCATGTGACATCACCTACTGACTTCCAGGGATGCGCTACATGTGGACCGCGTGAGTTCCACACATGCGTTCCACTGCGCACCACCCGGAAGTCCCTTTTGCAAACTGGTGTAGTATACACGTGCACGATGCGCCATCAAGGCACCTTACAACTTGCACATGATTGATGGGATAACTTCCTATGGACGGCCCCCCGGACGCCTGGCCTATCATTAGATATCTTTTATCTTTTCTTACTTTCTTTTTCATACATCAGTCAATGCAATTGGCTACATGGCTCTATATATACTCAAGCCGCTCAGTGGATAGACACACCCCTGGAAGAAGCTTAACAGCGAAACGGCGTAGGGGTTCTGAGAGGTAAATGCTGTCAATATGGTCAGTTTGTAGCAATTTTTAATAGGTATATTGACTACTCCATGGCACTTTGCATAGTTGTAAGCAGTTGTTTACTCTCCAACTAATGGAATGAGATAATGCAGACAATTTTTTCTAAATATAAGCACTTAGCACTTTATGATCATAGATGTAAATGTCTGCCTCCCTACCATTTAATTTAATTAGGGTATTGCATAATTTGCACTTTGTCAAATCTGTTTACATCTGTCTATAATACCGGTTCAAATATACATCAAGTGAATAAGGTGGTTTAGTTTTCTGCTATACAATCATGATGAATGTGACATGACCAAGCTATATATTGCATCTCTCTTTTCTGGATGTCCCCTGTCATTTTTAAAAAAGTGTTTTGTTTTTCTGTTTTTTTAATATGGATAATGAATAAAAAATATTGATTTTTAATTGAAATTAGAGTCTGTGTTATCCTGGTGGGTTTGAAACAAATAACCACATAGGATTAAGTGTATAGTAATATTTTCCCAGTGTCTAGTGTTGCTTAGAATTTCTTGGACTATGTGAATAATTATGTTTGCTGTTTTCAAACAGATTGGTCCATTCAAAATACTTAAAATGGATTTAAAAGCCAGAATGAATGCCTGGCAAACTAAGGCTTCAGATCTATTCAAACAGGGAACATCCAGTGTATGGTGGAATAAAACATCCTTAGAGAATTATTATACCAAAAGAATCATCCCACGTGGCTTACGTATACAAGTGTACCCATCTTTTGATCTAAAAGACGAGACTTTGAGCAATAAATGGATTAAGGCCGCAACTTTATGCTCGCTGGATTTCATCCAGATCATCATTGAAACAAATACTAAAACCCTTGGTGACTTGGATGATGAGTTGGAGGCATTGGAGAAAACTATTCACAAGGAGATTACAGGGGAAAATTTTGAAAAACTTATGACTGATATAAATAAATGGGAAGGAGATATCAGTCAGATAAAATGTAAGAAATACCAACGAGATCTAACTGATTTTGAGAACAATAAAGTATTTCGCTGGCAGATTAAAAAACATAAAAACGTCACTAAAGTCTTCAATCAAGGTCAGTCTTATGAAAGTCCTTATCAGTCACAGACGGATGAATTTTTCATCCTCTAGTGATATTGATAGCACCAGTAGTAGGGGCTTTCATATGGACAAGGGCAAAAGACAGGAACGAAGATTTCAGGATATGTTTGCTAAGGCTGCTGGAACCAAAAAGGGAGAGAACCGCTTACGGGTAATTAACTTGTCTTCACATGTTCTATCTGAAATTCAACTCAGAGTTCTTGAAAGAGGTTTGACGTTTTCTCCTCTTCGTATTTAGACACATTCTCGGTGGTGAGAGATGTACATCTCCTTGCTATAAAGCTAGTTTTTAAAAAATTGCATAACAAGGCCGACCATCAGAGTATGTTTTCCACCGTGGAAGAAAGGGAAGCACTTCAGATTTTGGAATCATTGGATGATGAAAATAAACTTACAAAGGTTGGTAACATTCCTTCGAACCTTTTTCACAAATACAAAAAGTTCCCCCCTCTAAGTACATGCCCAGCGGTCGATGTTTTCACCAAACTAGTTACTAATGACATTCAATCTCTTCCAAGCTGTCCCCCTGTAAGTCAAACATTAATAAACAGGAGAGAGCAGCGGTAAAAGAATTACAATCCCTCCCCTACGTGGTATATAAACCAGCAGATAAGGGGGGAAATCTGGTGGTGCGGCCCACCTGTTTATACGAAAAACAAGCCCACCATCTTGCTATAAAAAAACTGGTATATAATCCGACCCCTACCTTCCACAATGAATTAATTTTCATCATGGAGAAGGCTTTGGAGAAGGGTATTATTACCAAAAAAATGTTAGATACAATTAATAACTTTCATCCAAAACTTCCCACATTGTATCTCATTCCAAAGGTCCACAAAAAGCACACTGACCCCCCCCCCCCGGTAGACCCATTGTTTCAGGCAATGGGGGATTATGTGAGGTAATTTCCGACGTCATTGATTATTTTTTGAAACCTATCGTATCCACCCTACCATCATTCATCCAGGACACCAATGTGGCTCTCCAAAGATTAAACCACCTTTATATTCCAGACCAAGCCATCATGGTAACGGCAGATGTGGAAGCCTTGTATACTTGTATAAAACATGAAGATGGCTTGAGAGCGGCATCTTGGTATCTGAGATCTACCGATTTGGATTCAGAGCTAGTTGACTTAATATTGATCCTCCTGGAATATGTCCTCAAGCATAATGTATTTATTTTTCATAAAAAATTTTTATTTACAACTACAGGGCACAGCGATGGGGGTCTCTTGTGCCCCATCCTAAGCCAATTTGTTTTTAGGAGCTTGGGAGAGGGACATATTCCAGGGGGAATCAATTCCTGGCATTGATTTGGTGCAAGGGTGGATGCGATATATCGATGACTTATGGTTTATGTGGGAGGGGTCAGTGGGGGATTTGGATATTCTGATGAAAGCTCTCAATAATAATAATAATTTTAACATTAAATTGACATATCATTATGGTAGAGAGCTAGACTTCTTGGATCTCAAAATCCACATTTCTAGTGAAGGACGTGTCATTACGGATATATATCGCAAGTCTACGGCCACTAACTCACTGCTACATGCAGAATTGTCTCATTTGCCCTCCACCATTAGGGGAATCCCTATTGGTCAGTTGAACAACAAGCCACTAATCTCGCTCAACGCTTTTAAACTGTACCACAATTGGTCCCCTAAAGGCCTTAAGGCATTTGCCATAGGTCAGATAGTCCTAGGTCTAAGGGGTGGAGATCTTGGAAAAGCCTTAGGTTAGTTAGAAAGTCGTTGGATTTTTCAATTGGGGACCTTGAATCCACAGGGTTTAAATGAAGCTACGGGTTTTAGTTTTTTCTTGTAATTTATTCTTATTTCTTCCCCCATTTTTTCGAGTTGGTAGGTTTCATGTTTTTTCTGGGTGGCTATTTTTTATGTTTTTATCTTATGGTATTTTAATACCTTTTTAACCCCTTAACAACATTTGCCGTACTAATACGCGTCTGTGCCCTGGGACTTAAGAGCCAGACCCGTATTAGTACGTCATGGCGATTACGCACGCACACAGGCTGTGCGGGCGCGATCGCCGCCGGGTGTCAGCTGATTGTCACAGCTGACACCCGGTACTATGTGCAGGGAGCGGTCCTGCACCGCTCCCAGCACATTAACCCCCGCGATGCTGCGATCGAAGTCGATCGCGGCATTGCGGGGGCAAGGGGAGGTGATCGCCGATACTCACCTCCTCTTCCGGCTTCCAGCGCAGTCTGCAAAGGCTTCCCGGGTGTTGCCATGACGACCCGATGTCGTCATGACAACATCCGGGTCACCAGACAGCAGGAAGATTGCTTGGACATGCGCAGTGCATCTCCAAGCAATCTTCACACTGTGCATTTCTGACAGCTTGCATGGCATAGGGATGGTGCTGCATTCCTGTGCCATGCAGGCGATCAGAGAAAAAAAAGTGAAAGTCCCAGAGTGGGACAAAGTAATAAAGTGTATAAACTGTGTGAAAGTGGAAAAAAAAAAAATTGCAAAAATATAAAAAAAAAATAAAAAAAAATAATCCACCAAAAATAAAAATATAATGTACCCATCAATAAATATTATTATAAAAAACAAAAACAAAAACAATAAAAGTACACATATTTGGTATCGCCGCGTCCGGAACAACCTGACCTATAAAACTGTCACACTAGTTAACCCCTTCAGTGAACACGGTAAAAAAAAAAAAACGAAGCAAAAAACAATGCTTTATCACCATACCGCCAAACAAAAAGTGGAATAACACGCGATCAAAAAGACGCATATAAATAAAAATGATACCGCTGAAAACGTCATCTCGTCCCGCAAAAAACAAGCCGCCATACAGCTCCATCAGCCGAAAAATAAAAAAGTTATAGCTCTCAGAATAAAGAGATGCTAAAAAATATTTTTTTCTATAAAATAGCTTTTATTGTGTATAAGCGCCAAAACATAGAAAATGATACAAATGTGGTACCGCTGTAAACGTACTGACCCGAAGAATAAAGCTACCTCATCAATTTTACCACACGCGGAACAGAATTTAAAAAAAAAAAAAAAATCCCTGAATTGTTGGTTTTTGTTTATTCTGCCTCCCAAAAATCGGAATAGAAAGCGATCAAAAAATGTCACGTGCCTGAAAATGGCACCAATAACAACGTCAAGTCATCCCGCAAAAAACGAGCCGTCACATGACTGTCTGCCAAAATCTGGAAAAATGATAGCTCTCAAAATATGGCGATGCAAAAACTAGATTTTACAAAAAATGCGTCTTTTAGTGTGTGACAGCTGTCAGTCGTAAAAACCCCATATGATTCTGGCATTGCTGTAATCACACCGACCCGAAGAATAAAGTCGTCTAATCACTTATACCGCACAAGGAACAGCGTCAAAAATAAACTCTTGGGTTAGGATTGGGCTAGGGTTAGGTTTGGGGCTAGGGCTGTGCTGGGGCTAGGGTTGTGCTGGGGCTAGGGTTGTGCTGGGGCTAGGGTTGTGCTGGGGCTAGGGGTGTGCTGGGGCTAGGGTTGTGCTGGGGCTAGGGTTGTGCTAGGGCTAGGGTTGTGCTAGGGTTAGGGCTGGGGTTGGGATTTTTTTCAAAAGTAAGAAAAAAAGATGACGATATGGCGACTAGTGTTGAGAGCAAGTGCTCGCTATTTGAGTTTGCATCGGGTGCTCTGGTATGCATTGAGTATCGTGGGTATTTGAGTGACATGCTCGAGTCTCTGCCCCATATGCTTCGCGGCCAAAAAACTTTACGGGGATTGCCTGCCATGCACGAGCGATCCCCGCATGTTTTTTTTGGGGTGTCTAATAACCGTGAAACATGCGGAGCAGGGACTCGAGCATGTCACTCGAGCACACGCTGCACATGGTGCATACCTGAGTACCCGATGCAAACTCAAGTAGCGAGCACTTGCGCTCAAGAATAATGACAACTTATTCAATATGATGACCTAATGTAAACAAATTTTGTGCCATACCTCTAGGTTCAAAATGTTCACTATACACCTTAATAAAATCCTTGAGGGGTATAGTTTCCAAAATGGGGCACTTGTGGGGGAGCTCCACTGTTTAGGCACATCACGGGCTCTCCAAACGCGACATGGTGTCCGCTAACAAATTGAATGGAAAATCGGCTCAAATTGTTAGCGGACGCCATGTTGCGTTTGGAGAGCCCCTGTGTGCCCAAACATTGGAGCTCCCCCACAAGTGACCCCATTTTGGAAACTAGACCCCCCAAGGCACCTATCTAGGTGCATAGTGAGCACTTGGAACCTCCAGGTGCTTCACAAATTGATTCGTAAAAATGAAAAAGTGAAAAAAAAAACACTTTTTCATTTTTATGAATCAATTTGTGAAGCACCTGGGGTTCCAAGTGCTCACTATGAATCTAGGTAGGTGCCTTGGGGGGTCTAGTTTCCAAAATGGGGTCACTTGTGGGGGAGCTCCAATGTTTGGGCACACAAGGACTCTCCAAATGCAACATGATATCCGCTAACAGATTGTGGGCTCAAATTGTTAGCGGACACCATGTTGCGTTTGGAAAGCCCCTGTGTGCCCAAACTTTGGAGCTCCCCCACAATTGACCCCATTTTGGAAACTAGACCCCCCAAGGCACCTATCTAGATGCATAGTGAGCACTTGGAACCCCCAGGTGCTTCACAAATTGATTCGTAAAAATGAAAAAGTGAAAAAAAAACACTTTTTCATTTTTATGAATCAATTTGGGAAACACCTGGGGTTCCAAGTGCTCACTATGAATCTAGATAGGTGCCTTGGGGGGTCTAGTTTCCAAAATGGGGTCACTTGTGGGGGAGCTCCAATGTTTGGGCACACAGGGACTCTCCAAATGCAACATGATATCCGCTAACAAATTGTCGGCTCAATTTGTTAGCGGATATCATGTTGCATTTGGAGAGTCCCTGTGTGCCCAAACATTGGAGCTCCCCCACAAGTGACCCCATTTTGGAAACTACACCCCCCAAGGCACCTATCTAGATTCATAGTGAGCACTTGGAACCCCAGGTGCTTCTCAAATTGATTCATAAAAATGAAAAAGTGTTTTTTTTTTTCACTTTTTCATTTTTACAAATCAATTTGTGAAGCACCTGGGGGTTCCAAGTGCTCACTATGCATCTAGAAAGGTGCCTTGGGGGGTATAATTTCCAAAATGGGGTCACTTGTGGGGGAGCTCCAAAGTTTGGGCACAGAGGGGCTCTCCAAACGCACCGTGGTGTCCGCTAACAATTTGAGCCGATTTTCCATTCAATTTGTTAGCGGATATCATGTTGCATTTGGAGAGTCCCTGTGTGCCCAAACATTGGAGCTCCCCCACAAGTGACCCCATTTTGGAAACTAGACCCCCCAAGGCACCTATCTAGATGCATAGTGAGCACTTGGAACCCCAGGTGCTTCACAAATTGATTCATAAAATTGAAAAAGTGTTTTTTTTTTCACTTTTTCATTTTTACGAATCAATTTGTGAAGCACCTGGGGGTTCCAAGTGCTCACTATGCATCTAGAAAGGTGCCTTGGGGGGTCTAGTTTCCAAAATGGGGTCACTTGTGGGGGAGCACCAAAGTTTGGGCACAGAGGGGCTCTCCAAACGCAATGTGGTGTCCGCTAACAATTTGAGCCGATTTTGCATTCAATTTGTTAGCAGATACCATGTTGCATTTAGAGAGTCCCTGTGTGCCCAAACATTGGAGCTCCCCCACAAGTGACCCCATTTTGGAAACTAGACCCCCCAAGGCACCTATCTAGATGCATAGTGAGCACTTGGAACCCCTAGGTGCTTCACAAATTGATTCGTAAAAATGAAAAAGTGTTTTTTTTTTCACTTTTTCATTTATACGAATCAATTTGTGAAGCACCTGGGGGTTCCAAGTGCTCACTATGCATCTATAAAGGTGCCTTGGGGGGTCTAGTTTCCAAAATGGGGTCACTTGTGGGGGAGCTCCAAAGTTTGGGCACACAGGGGCTCTCCAAACACAACATGGCGTCCGCTAATTATTCAAGCAAATTTTACAATCAAAAAGTCAAATGGCGCTCCTTCCCTTCCGAGCCCTGCCGTGCGCCCAAACAGTGTTTTTTCCCCAAATATTGGGTATCTGCGTGCCCAGGGGAAATTGCACAACACATTTTGGCGTCCATTTTTTCTTGCTACCCCTGTGAAAATAAAAAAAATTGGGTCTAAAGTAACATTTTTGTGAAAAAAGTTAAATGTTCATTTTTTTCTTCCACATTCAAAAAATTCCTGTGAAGCACCTGAAGGGTTAATAAAGTTCTTGAATGTGGCTTTGAGCACCTTGAGGGGTGCAGTTTTTAGAATGGTGTCACTTTTGGGTATTTTCTGTCATAAAGACCTCTCCAAGTGACTTCAAATGTGATGTGGTCCCTAAAAAAATGGTTTTGTAAATTTTGTTGGAAAAATGAGAAATCGCTGGTCAACTTTTTACCCTTATAGCTCCCTAACAAAAAAAAATTTTGGTTCCAAAATTGTGCTGATGTAAAGTAGACATGTGGGAAATGTTATTTATTAACTCTTTTGTGTGACATATCGCTCTGATTTCAGGGCTTAAAAATTCAAATTTTGAAAATTGCAAAATTTTCAAAATTTTCGCCAAATTTCCGTTTTTTTCACAAATAAACGCAAGTGATATCGAAGTAATTTTTCCACAATCATGAAGTACAATATGTCACGAAAAAACAGTCTCAGAATCAGGGGGATCCGTTGAAGCGTTCCAGAGTAATTACCTCATAAAGTGACAGTGGTCAGAATTGTAAAAATTGGCCCGGTCATTAACGTGCAAACCACCCGCGGGGCTTAAGGGGTTAACTTTTCCCTTTTTTTCATTCTGACCATTTTTCCTGGCGTCTGCGAGGCCGTTTATAGGGTAGCCGAGAATTATGCTGTAATCAGCTTTTAAATAGATCTTAGGTCCAATTTCCCTTCCCTTGTTCCCTTTTTTCCCTCCCCCCCCCCTTCTCATTTTTCATTTTTGTGTATCATGGGTACTGTGAAGGATGAGTAGTCCTCTTTACAAACCATTATGTACTTCTAATTGATTGATTTGTGTTTTTTATCCCAGATCAAAGACTTACTTATATCCACTACTTACCTGCTGCCTTGGCTACTTGGGGTGGAGTCTGATGACCTGGTTGACTCCTCCTTCCGAAGGGGATCGTGTTCCTAGAGCCTTCTGTGGAGATCCATGATAATGGACAATTAGAATCAAGAAACATTAGTTTGGAACCATCTACCAATGATATGCATGGACTATAATTATAGATGGCGCTGTGTCCCTTTAACAAGTGAATCTGAAACATATTGAATATTTTTGAAATTCGTGGCATTGTCCACGGAAATTTATGGCAATGGACAAATTAAGTAAGAAATATTTGGATTTTAATTATCCATCAATGATGAACATGGACTATAAAATTGGACGGTGCTGTCTTTTTAACAAGTGATATATATCCAACATGTCAATATATGATCTCAGGAGTGAGTTGGGGGGTCCCCAATTGGGAAGAACATGTTTTTTGTATATGACGGTTGACACTGATAGAAGGGTAGGCTTCTCCCCTTATTCTCCGTGATTGCGTGGCATAAAATCCTAGCACAATTAAATGTTTCTAATTGTTACACTTAGCCTCTCTTTGACTATAGACATATTAACACTTATTTACATATATTTGTTTTATTAATTTTCACTTATTCTTTGCTTTTTCACTATACATACATTATTTTCGTTATTTATACACTTTACATTCAACAAATACATATTTTCATTCATACATGATTTTTCTTTTTTAATTTACACTTTTACTTTCTTTTTCAACCCCCCCCCCATCCCCCTTCACATTTCACTTTATGGTAATCGATGCTCCTACAGCATCTATTTTCTGTCTTTACATTTGGTTTATTCTTTTCTTTTCTTCTTCCCTCCTTCCTTCCCCATTCCCCTCCCATTTTCCCTTGTCATTCCTTGATATGTATGCCATGTCCTACAGGTTCATGGTTTAGGAAGTGGGGATGGACCATTTTGAGGTTGCGCTCCATGTGGTCCGCATGCGTTTCACACATGCGTTCCACTGCTCTGCACAGCTAGGCTTTACTCCACGGGTCCGGTTCCTGTATAGTGGCGTGCGGCCCATGGGAGCTGTGCGCACACGCGTGTGACATCACCTATTGACTTCCGGGGATGCGCTACATGTGGACCGCGTGCGTTCCACACATGCGTTCCACTGCGTACCACCCGGAAGTCCCTTTTGCAAACAGGTGTAGTATACACATGTGCGATGAGCCATCAAAGCACCTTACAGCTGGCACATGATTGATGGGATAACTCCCTATGGACGGCTCCCCCGGACGCCTGGCCTATCATTAGATATCTTTGATCTTTTCTTACTTTCTTACCAATTTTTAATAGGTATATTGACTACTCCATGGCACTTTGCATAGTTGTAAGCAGTTGTTTACGGTCCAACTAATGCAATGAAATAATGCAGACTATTTTTTCTAAATATAAGCACTTAGCACTTTATGATCATAGATGTAAATGTCTGACTCCCTACCATTTAATTTAATTAGGGTATTGCATAATTTGCACTTTGTCAAATCTGTTTACATCTGTCTATAATACCGGTTCAAATATGCATCAAGTGAATAAGGTGGTTTAGTTTTCTGCTATACAATCATGATGAATGTGATATGACCAAGCTATATATTGCATCTCTCTTTTCTGGATGTCCCCTGTCATTTTTTTTAAAAAAAAAATTGTTTTTCTGATTTTTTATATGGATAATGAATAAAAAATATTGATTTTTAATTAGAATTTCTTGGACTAGGTGAATAAATATCAGCTAATATCTACGGATTTTAACCAAGATTATAACATTATAAACACTTGAATTACAATTCATACTAAATTCGATTACAATATGGGTCAATTTGGGTCTATGCCTTGGATTTCATCTGGATTGTAATACAATTTTCCATCTTGGACTATTACCATAGAATTACAATCCATCTTCAAGAACCAGATTATAAAAAGATCATAATCCTTTTTTTTTTCATCTTCCAATTGAAACAATCTTCAATATTTGCATTAGGTCAGCGAACTTCTATTCATACTTCACTCTGACTGAATGGAAACTTAAATCAAACTCCTTCCCCCCAGGTCGATGGAGAACATCTTGATCCCCGGCAAGTGTCCACATATATCATTAAGCTACTTTTAATGTACTATATGTGTCTTACTAATTTTTCTCTCTTTCTTTTTTCAGCAATTAATTCATAAGGAATAAGCTATAATTTTAACAAGTGTAAGTTACATGTAAAATTGAAAGACAGCTTTTTGTACACTTGCCTCTCTTTTCCATATTTTCAAAAGGAATTACCTTTTACTTCCCCTTCCTTCCCCCTAGCTTTCCTACCTCCCCTACTCTCCGCCAACCTTTAGGCTTATATTGTGTGTGCATTTCTCCCTTTAAAATGTTTTAAAATACCAATAAACATAATTGAACAAGAAAAAAGCCTTTACTTACAAAAATTGTAAGGTATTTTGAGTTTCCCAAAAGACATGTGGGAGTCTCCTCAAATGTGTGGAGGAAGGCGATGTGGTCAGATGAGGCCAAAATTGAACTTTCTTGCCACCAAAGTAAACGCTATGTCTGGTGCCAAACCAACACAACTCATCACCCCAAGAACACTATCCCCACAGTGAAACATGGTGGTGTTAGCATCATACTATGGGGATGTTTTTCGACAGCAGGGATAGGGGAAATTGTTCAAGTCCAGGAAAAGATGGATCCAGCGAAATACATGGATATTTTCTGAGCAAAACCTGTTTCAGTCTGTCAGTGATTTGAGACTGGGACAGTGGTTCACCTTCCAAAAAGACAATGATCCAAAGCATACTGCTAAAGCAACACTCGAGTGATTTAAGGGAAAAAGTGTAAGGCTGTGTGCCCACGATGCGTTTTTTTTAAGCGTTTCCGCAGCGGCAAAAACGCTGCAGAAACGCATGGTAGAAGGCCAGCCATGGTCCCCAATGATAATTCGCATGTGCTCTGCACATGCTGTGGAAATTTCCGCTGCGGGTTATCATTGCGGAAAAAAACGCAGCACTACCAATTATTTTTTTTGCCGCCGTTGACTTGCATTGAAACGCACGGATTACGCATCACTGCATCTGTACATGCGGAATCCAAGCGTTTCAATGTGCGGATGGTACCCGGGTGTGGAGGACAGGAGACTCTCCTCCGGACCAGGGTACCATAGAACCTGTAAAAAAAAAGACTAAAATAAAAAATAAATATTATATTTACCTTCTGACGGCCCCCGCTGCGCTCATCCTCCCATGCCGGCAGTTCGCTATGGACTGAAGAACCTGCGCTGACGTCATAGTCATGTGATGGCAGGTCCTTCAGTGCAGTGTACCGCGAGCTGCCGGCAAGGGAGAACGGAGCGAAGCAAGACTTCGGGGGCCATCGGAAGGTAAGTATAGATTAATTTTTTTATTTTTAAACATTCTTTAAGGTCACACTATATAACACACATGGATTTATATAGTGTGACCAAGTTGTCAATCACTTTCCAAGTGATGCTAAAATCGCTTGAAAAGAACTTGTCAATCCGCATGCAGAAATGCATGTGAAGAACGCTTCACATCCGCATGTCCCTGGCAGGAAAAACGCATGTACAATCCGCATGAGTTTTTTCTGCCAGGGAGATGCAGAAACGCTCAGGAAAAATCCGGAGCATTTCTGCAACATGGGCACATAGCCTAAATGTTTTCTAGTGATAAAGCCCAGACTGTAATCCAATTGAGAATCTGTAGTCAGACTTGAAGATTGCTGTTCACCAGAGGAAATCATCTAACTTGAAGGAGATGGAGCAGTTTGGCCTTGAAGAATGGCCAAAAATCCCAGTGGCAAGAGGTAGAAAGCTCATAGAGACTTACCCAAAATTACCTTCAGCTGTAATTGCTGCGAAAGGAGCTTCTACTAAGTACTGACTTTAGACGGGTGAATAGTTATGCGCATTGAAGTTTTCAGGTATTTTGTCCTATTTGTTGTTTGCTTCACAACAAAAATAAAACCAAATGTTCAGAGCTGTAGGCATGTTCTTTACATGATCTCATGCAAAGCCTTTAAAAAACAATTAAATTCCAGGTTGTAAGGTAGAAAAACACAAAAACTGCGAAGGGGGTGAACACTTTTGCAAGCCACTGTATATCGGATTTTTATGGTTGGCTGCTGTCACACACTAAAAAAGTGTTCCCCAACTCCAATTTTTGCAAATTTATTAAAAAAGAAAAACTGAAATATCACATGGTCATAAGTGTTCAGACCCTTTGCTCAGACACTCTTATTTAAGTCACATGCTGTCCATTTCCTTGTGATCCTCCTTGAGATGGTTCTACTCCTTCATTGGATTCCAGCTGTGTTTAATTAAACTGATAGGACTTGATTTGGAAAGGTACACACAAGATCTTACAGCTCAAAGTACATGTCAGACCAAATGAGAATCCTGAGCTCAAAGAAACTGCCCAAGGAGCTCAGAGACAGAATTGAGGCAAGCATAGATCTGGCCAAGATTACAAAAGAATGTCTGCATTACTCAAGGTTCCTAAGAGCACAGTGGCCTCCATAATCCTTAAATGGAAGAAGTTTGAGACCACCAGAAGTCTTCCTAGACCTGGCCATCCAGCCAAACTGAGCAATCGTGGGAGAAGAGCCTTGGTGAGAGAGATAAAGAGGAACCCCAAGATCACTGTGGCTGAGCTTCAGAGATGCAGTAGGGAGATGGGAGAAAGTTCCACAAAGTCAACTATCATTGCAGCCCTCCACCAGTCACGCCTTTATGGCAGAATGGCCCGACGGAAACCTCTGCTCAGTGCAAGACATATTAAAGCCCGCATAAAGTTTGCTCAAAAACACATGAAGGACTCCTAGACTATGAGAAATAAGATTCTCTGGTCTGATGAGACAAAGATAGAACTTTTTGGTGGTAATTCTAAGTGGTATGTGTGCAGAAAACCAGGCACTACTCATCACCTGCCCAATACAATCCCAACTGTGAAACATGGTGGTGGCAGCATCATGCTATGGGGGTGTTTTTCAGCTGCAGGGACAGGATGATTGGTTGCAATTGAAGGAAACATGAATGCGGCCAAGTACAGAGATATTGTGGATGAAAACCTCTTCCAGAATGCTCTGTACCTAAGACTTGGCTGAAGGTTCACCTTCCAACAACACAATGGCCCTAAGCACACAGCTAAAATAACAAATGAGAGGCTTCAGAACAAATCTGTGACCATTCTTGACTGGCCGAGCCAGAGCCCTGACCTAAACCCAATTGAGCATCTCTGGAGAGACCTGAAAATGGCTGTCCACTAACGTTCACCATCCAACCTGACGGAACTGGAGAGGATCTGCAAGGAAGAATGGCAGAGGATCCCCAAATCCAGGTGTGAAAAACTTGTTGCATCATTCCCAAGAAGACTCATGGCTGTACCAGCTCAAAAGGGTCTTTCTACTCAATACTGAGCAAAGGGTCTGAATACTTATGACCATGTGATATTTCAGTTTTTCTTTTTTAATAAATTTGCAAACATTTCTGCATTTCTGTTTATGTTCAGTCAAGATGGGGTGCAGAGTGTACTTTAATGAGAAAAAAATGAACTTTTTAGAATTTACCAAATGGCTACAATGAAACAAAGAGTGAAAAATTTAAAGGGGTCTGAATACTTTCTGTACCCACTGTACCTTTAATAAAACCTATAAAAATTTTGGAATAAAATATAAAGTCACATATTTCATTATACCATCTGAATTTTCGTAAAATGTCTTACCTCTATAATAGGTGCGGTCAGAAGGTCCGCTTGCACTGCAGATTTAAAAAAAAAAAAAACACATTACTACATGCTTGTAAGAAATAATAACTACAATAAAAAAGCTTCTTTCCTTGAAGGGAATTTGTCATGTGAAAAAACGAAATTAGCCTGCACATATGGGGATAATCTCTATGTTAATACTATTCTGAACCCGCCCACACTTAATCCCCTGCTGTTGGGAGGAAATGAACTTTATTTCTCCCAGCATCCATTGGGTTTCCATCTCGGGAGTGGCACAGGTGTAGGTTCAGTCACCACTCTGTGTATAGTGAGCCGTGGCGGTAACCACATCACTGGCACTGACTGAAAGCAGCTCAGCATTACTCAGTGCCGGGGATGCGGTTACAGCTGCCCTCTCTATACACAGAGCGGTGACTGAACCACGCCGGCACCATCCCGGTGACTGAACCCAGAACACTACCGGGAGGAATAAAGTTCATTTCCTCCTGAGAGCGGGGGTCTAAGTGCAGTGCAGGTTCAGGATGCTATTACTCTGCAGATTAACCCCATATCTGCAGATAAATAGCTTTTTTTCACGTCACAGGTTCCCTTTAAGGAGCAAAAAAAATATATTACATCAGGGGAGAACCTAGAAACACCAAGGTGCATTCTGATCATAGGGAAAACAACCACAAACCAATGTTCAAGAAGAAGCAAATAGAGGACAATATATCCGCATGCATTTAGCCGTGTGAGATGCCACCAGTAGCAGTGCAGGAAGGATTGTCAAATTTGGTGACAGATCCACTTTAACCATTCACATGCACAGACATGAACTAAGGAAATTTTACATGTAGAACTTTACGATATATGAAAAAAAGAGGATAGTCCCTTGCGTAATAAGTTACAAAGTGAAGAAAAAGTAACAGCATCGAAGGGGTTCCCTATAAAGGGATGCTCATGTACAGTACCAATAAAAAGTTTAACAACAACAGTTCACGCAATAATTTTCATTCATTTTATTGGAATGTGCTAATAGGTCCCTTCATAGGTCCCTCACGAACGATGACGTTACTCAGTTACTGATGTCATCGCTCGTGAGACATGACCAGGAGTGATCTGTGAAGTGTCGTTCTCAGAATGACGCACCAAAGGTTGCTGTACAGAATCGCGAGACGTCGTGGGAACCCCAATGGTTTACATCACAGCAGCAGGAATTATTATTAATAATAAATTGGTGAATGAGGGAATGTTTCTTGTTTTCATTTAGTTAACTCTCTTTTTATGTCTTTCAGGTTCCCATTTTTGGACTACTTCTAATTGGCTGGATTACGTCGGATCTTCATGTTGATGTTTTTGCTTTTTAATAAATTGGCGAGCAAGGTGTGTGGGAGTGTTTTTTAAAATAAACGATTTTTTACTGTGGTTTTTTTTATGACTACTGGATTGGTAATGGGGGTGTCTGATAGACAACTCTCCATTAAGGGCAATCGAGAAGAGTCGGCAAAGTGCCCAAATTGGCGCATCTCATGGATGCGTCAATTCTGGGGCGGCTGAGAGCTTTAATTTTTGGGCTGGGAAAGGGCCAATATCCATGGATCTTCCAAGCTTGATAATGTAAGCCCTGTCTCCTTTACCTAGGCTGGGTATCAAAAGTAGGGGGGACCCCGCGTCATTTTTTAAAATTATTTATGACATACATGTGTTTTTGGGTGCGTTGGCGAGGAGTAAATGCACTTTAACCCCTTTCTGACATTGTCAGTAATAGTACGTCCCTGCGCCCTGGTACTTATGGACCAGGTACCTACGATTACGCACAATGTGATCGCGCCCGCACAGAGGCTGTGCATTTCCGGGGCAAGCAGAGTTAAGAGCGCCCCTCTAACCTTGAATACCATGACAACATCTGGGTCACCAGGCATCAGGAAGATGGATAGAGCGTGTGCAATGCACGATTTATCTAACTTGTGCCAGTGCAGGGCTGACAGACTTCATAGCACAAGGATGCTACTGCATCCCTATGCTTTAAAGGCAATCAGGCTGCAAAAAATGAAAGTCCCCTAGTGCGACAAAGTGTAAAAGTGAAAAACAGTATCAGAAAGTGAAAAAAAATAGTAAAAATATAAAAAAAAAAAAGAATAAATCCAAAAAAAATTAAAATATTCTGTACCCATAAATAAATATTATTATGAAAAAAAAACAACTATTAGAAGAACACATATTTGGCATTGCGGTGCCCGGAAAGACCTGTCCTATAAAACTAAAAAACTAAAAATAAAATATAAAAAACTAATCAAAAAACTATGCTTTATCATCATACCGCCAAACAAAAAAAAGTGATTAAAAAGACGAATGTGGGGGCGTGGCCTGGCTATGGAGGAGTGAAGTTGCAGGGTTGTTTGCTCCCGTCCCTGGCCCAGCTTCGGGGCATGCCTACCACATCAAATCGAGCCAAAATACTGCCAATGCCGGCAAAAAAGAAACGGAACATAACACAGACCAGTGTGAGTACCCAGCGGGCATCTCCAACGAACATTACACGCTATCTGAGAAGCACTGCACCTGCTTCCCCTGCACAAGCGGGATCTAAGATGGCGTCGGCGGGCCCTGCACAGCGCTCCTCGGCTCCTGCATCGGAGGCTCTGAGCCCACGTGGTAAACGCTCCCCATCAAGATCAACAGACCGGACGATACCTCTCAGGCGTGGGAGAACACAGGAGGCCTCACCGTCGCAGCTACGGAGGACCCCCCCCAGTCCAAGATGGCGGACCCTGGTTTCGCGCCTCCGGGATTCAGGTGCGTGGTGGGGGATAGCTCCGTGCTCCAACCCTCGGACACTTCAGACTCGGCAGAGCTTACCTCTGCTGCGGGTCCGGACTTACAGAGACCCCAATGGTCCACTGATGACCAGAGATCCCCTGAGAGAGGCTCCTTTCCCACATTATTACGCTCTCCCTCTCCTGGCTGCTCAGAGGAGAGCCAACAGGATGATTTATCTCAGCATGAGGCAGTGTGGAGAGATCTCAAAGCTCGAATACGAGCTATCCCAACCAGGGAGGACATGGAGTCCTATTTGTCCAGACTGGAGTCCTCCTACAGAGCTGAAACTGCTGCCATTAGAGGGGACATGCAAGAGTTAACAGAAAAAGTGTCTGCTGCTGAGTCACACACAGCATCCATCGCCCAACAAGTTAAATCCCATGAACAAACTTTGTCCTCCCACTCATACCAACTGGAATATCTAACAGATTTGATAGACGATATTGAGAACAGAGAAAGGAGCAATAATATTAGGATTAGAGGACTTCCAGAGACAATTGAGCACAATAAATTGGATGAGACACTGCGCCATTTGTTCAACTCTATTCTGGGTCGGCCCTTAGAGAGTGAGTTGGAGTTAGACAGGGCCCATAGATCCCTGGGTCCCAGACCCTCTGACATGTCAAAACATCGAGATGTGATTTGCCGGGTTCATAAATACAAAATCAAAGAAAGCATCTTAATAAAGGCCAGAAAAATAGATTCTATTCTATATCAAGATCATCCTGTACAACTCATGTCTGATTTATCACGTCACTCACTTCAGAAGAGGAGGACATTAAGACCTCTATTAGAGGTTTTAAGACAGCAGAACATATTATATTCTTGGGGTTTCCCTTTCCGCCTACAAGTCCGCCATTCTGGGGTTTTACATGTGGTACGCTGCCCTGGAGACATCCCGGCTTTTGTTAAGGGCTTGGGGATCCCCCTCGTATCTATATCATCAGAGGACTGGCCAAGTCTCCCGGGAGGCCCCAAGTCGGATCTCAATCCACAATCACAAAAAGTGACAAGAAACAAAGCCAGAGAAGAATCTAGAAGAGAGATCAATAGGAAACACGTTTCGCATCCCCCAGATTGAAACATCTCTCACAAAAAGGACCTGTGGTCAATTCTCTAGCCCTCAGTGCTAGTCAAGCTGGTGAAAGACATTAGAATGTTATGTTCCTCTAAAATGTTGGTGAAAGACATTAGAATGTTATATTCCTCTAAAATGTTCTCAACGTAGAATATAGTTGATATTTTGAATACCTCACATATGTGACTGGATATCAGTGACAAAACTAATTGTACTGTGTCAATGGTATTCAGTTCTTGGGAGGTACAGATATTATCTCATAAGGTTATGTGATATATTGATTTGAGATTTAATATAGTGATAAGCAGATGTTAATCTATGTCAGTTTTTGGCTGCCTTTATATCAAAGTTTTAGTACAAAAGGTTTGGCCTGTTGTTTGGGCTTGGGGGGGACGGCTCCTCGGTAGAAAGCCCATTCTCTCAAGGGGTTTACACACTGCTGGCAGGTGTAAAATAGACTCATCTCCCCTCATCAGATTGTTTTCTTTATTCTAATTTTATTTTTGTTCCCCTTTCCTCTTTCTCGTCCCTTTCTTTATATTTCCGTCTTCCATCTTACCCCACCCCCTTCCTCACCCTTGGTAATCATGTCATCTATTAAAGTAGGTTCATTGAATGTAAGAGGCTTTAATGTCCCACAGAAACGTTCTGAAATTTTATACTCTATGCACAAACAAAAAGTTCAGGTTCTTATGTTACAAGAGACGCATTTTAAAATGGGGCATGTGCCTGTTCTTGGTGATAGGTATTATTCTCGATGGTTTCACAGCACTAATCCGGATTCACGCTCTAAGGGTGTATCCATAGCCATACACAAATCGTTGGCTTACACTTTCATGGATTCCCTCATTGATGATAAAGGCAGATATGTGTTTTTAAAACTTAAAATAGCGGAATCAATATATACAATAGCAAATTGGTACCTCCCTAACAAAGATCAGATCCCCACGTGTAGGTCCTTTCTAACATCCCTCTCTGAATTTGCAGAAGGTATTCTGATTGCAGGTGGAGACTTTAACTTCACATGGAATCCCGCGCTAGATTCATCCTCAGGAAGGGGTGTTGTCCCTTCGAGAAGGCTCCGATCACTGAAGCGGGCCATCCACGCCCTCAGATTGACAGACGTTTGGCGAATCTTGAATCCTCAGGGTAAGGATTACACATATTTTTCTCCTGCGCATGGTTCATATAGTCGCATTGATTTCTTCCTGTTGAGTCATCACGCTCTTTCTTTAAACCCATCTGCCACAATAGGCGACATGTTGTGGTCTGATCATGCTCCAATTTTTCTATCCCTATCTATTCCTTCCTCTGTCCGACGCTCGTGGACATGGAAAATGAATGATCACCTTCTCAAGGATAGTATCTGTATGACAGAATTAAAAGATTCTGTTGATTCTTTTATGCAAATTCACAAAACAGATCAGACCTCAACTCCTCTGCAATGGGAAACTCTAAAATGTGTCATGAGAGGCGTGTTGATTAAACATGGTTCAAGACTCAAAAAAGAAAGAACACAGAGGGTGAATGACCTGTTGAGACAGATACACATATTGGAGACATCGCACAAACATACATTGTCACCTAATACACTTGCAGAACTATCAAAAAAAAGGAATGATCTTAAGATCTTGCTTGAGCAAAAGTATCTAAGACACAGGGAGCAAACTAAAAGTTTTTTTTATGAATCGTCGGATAAATGTGGACGGGCACTCTCAAGATTGCTTCATCCTCGTTCTGTGGCAACATACGTTCCATATATCAAGAAACAGAATGGGGAGGATGCCCATAACCCTACAGAAATTATCGAGATATTTCGCTCATACTATGAGAAGTTATAGAATATTAAAGGGCAATATTCTGATCTCTCTCCCAGTGACTTAACTGCCCGAATTAAAGAGTATATACAGGATACTTCTTTACCATCTTTAGATAGCCAGGTCTCTGGGGAACTGGAAAAAGACATCACGGAGGAGGAGGTCAATCTTGCTATTCAATCTACACCATCTGGTAAAAGTCCTGGCCCAGACGGATTTACCCCAGCATTCTATAAGTCCCTTAAAACTCAATTATCCCCTATTATGCATAAAACATTTAACTCACTAAATGATAAGACGTGCTTCGTCCCCCAATCATTGGAAGCCCATATTAGTATCCTTCCTAAACAGGGTAAAGATCTTACAAACACGGCTAATTATAGACCCATATCATTAATAAACGTAGACATTAAAATACTCTCCAAAATTCTAGCAGAAAGACTGGCCCCATTGTTACCCTCCCTTATAAACACAGATCAAGTAGGATTTATTCAGGGCTGAGAGGCAAGAGATAACACCATTAAGACTATGTTGCTAATCTCCAAAGCTAAAAGCAATTCCTACCTATGGGCCTTTTATCTGTTGATGCAGAGAAGGCCTTTGAAAGGGTTCATTGGCAATTTATGAAGGAAGCACAAAGCCAAATAGGCATTGGATCACAATTTTTACAGTTGATTTTCTCCTTGTATTCAGGTCCTACTGCCAGAGTTAGGGTTAATGGAACCCTGTCCTCACCCTTTAAGATACAAAATGGGACTAGACAGGGGTGCCCTCTGTCCCCCCTTCTGTACGTGATAGTGATGGAACACCTGGCCAACGCTATAAGGAAAAATAGTAGTATTCAAGGGGTTAAAATAGGTACAAGGACTTATAAGACAGCATTATATGCAGATGATCTCCTCCTCTATGTATCTCAACCTCAGACATCTCTTCCTTCATTAATGAAGGAGTTTGACAGATTTGGGTTCCTGAGTAATTTCAAAGTTAATTACTCAAAATCGGAGGCATTAAACGTGTCATTGCCACAGAGAGAGGTTAGACAGGTGATGGACAACTTCCCTTTTAAGTGGAAATCGGAGGCGATAAAATACCTGGGAGTGCTCGTTTCTTCTGATTCATCAAAAATGTATGCGCTAAACTACCAGTCTCTCTTGGACCGTACATGTAAAGATTTACTAAATTACAGTAAACTGAGAATGTCCTGGTTTGGCAAAATGAATGCCGTAAAAATGGATATACTTCCCCGTTTTTTATAGATTTTTCAAACTGTCCCTATCTCTCCCCCATGCAGCTTTTTCAGCAGATTACGTACAGTATTAACTAGGTTTGTGTGGGGTAAAGGTAGACCTAGGATAAGTATGCAGACTTTAAACCGCCCTAAAGCAGCTGGTGGAGCTGGATTTCCGAATTTTAAAACATACTTTCAAGCCTCTGCTTTGGGTCGCCTTCTAGACTGGCACTATAATTCTTTGACAAAGCAATGGGTCACTGTTGAGCAGGAGGGAATAGTTGTTCCTTTGAAGCACCTTCCTTGGCTCTTCGCCTCAGATGTTTCCTCAATTGGAGGTTTATCTGAATTGACTAGGGGTACAAAAAAAATTTGGCATGCAATTATGAAAAAACACTTTTCCTCTAGTACAATCAGCCCTCTTATGCCATTATTCTCCAATCCCTCCTTCCCTCCTGGATATTTGAGGGATTCTTTCATGGGATGGAGAGCTAGGGAGGATGTTCGCCTTCTGCAGATATTCGAAAATGGTAGATTTCCGTCATTCAATACAATACAAGACAGGTATCCGTCTAGAAAACTCCAGTGGTTGGAATATCTACAGTTACAATCGTTTTTATCGTCTAGGGGGACAGTGCCCCTGTTCCAGTGTACACCATCTTCCTTTGAGAGACTGTTTTTGCAGGAATCTCCTCCCAATCATGTAATATCCATGCTTTATAATTGTCTGATAGGGGTAAATATCTCAGGAAAGCTTAATTTTCAACATAAGTGGGAACAGGAATTGGGACATATCATACCCTCGTCAGACTGGGAAAAAAGTTTCTTGTTTACACACAAAATGTCAGGTGCAAATTATGCGCAGGAGAAAAATTTCAAAATTATGGCAAGATGGTACCGGTATCCTGTGAAACTCCACTCCATGTTTCCGGCAACTTCAGACATGTGTTGGCGATGTGGAGTGGAAAAGGGATCTATGCTCCACATCTGGTGGGAATGTAGTCGGATCAAACCTCTGTGGGATAAAATATTCTCCAACTATAACCTAATTACTGGAAATAGGGTTGAGAACTGCCCTGAGATAGCCCTACTTTCCATTCTGCCTTCATCGATTAGATCCCAAAAAAAAGATATTTTAAGATTTTGTTTAACAGCAGCTCGTGCGGTGATTCCACGTTATTGGAGGTCACCTCAAATCCCCCCAATCTCAGAGTGGTACAATGAAATGGCTAATATCTGCAGAATGGAGGAGCTTTCTGCTGATTTCAATGATTGTGCGGATAAATTCATGAAGATCTGGAGCGTTTGGATCTTGTTTCAAGACTCGTCGGAGTTCCACGGGCTATTTGGGTAAAAACTGATGAATAGGCGAATTGGATCCGGATTGGTGCTGGAGATGATTAGTGAAATTAAAATGGAACCTTAGCTCAGACTCCCCTGCCCCGTTCCCATTCCTTAAACCCTTCTCTCCTTTCCTATCTTCACTTTCTTATTACTTCTTCTCCTGCTCCCCCCCCTCCCCCTTTTTTTTTTTTTTCTTTTCTCCCGTTTTGGTAGTGTTGATATTTGATATATGTTCTTGGTTCCATTGTTGGAACAGATAAAAGTAAGCTTATACTGCTGGATAAAGGTGCTTCAGTCTTATAAGAAAAATAGTACATATGTGAATATACAATGTTCTGACCGTCGAGACTGAGCACTGGCTTCTACTGATGTTGATTTTGTATGTTTATGTCTTTTCTTATTTCAATAAAAAGAGATTATAATAAAAAGACGAATGTAAATAAAAATAGTACCACTGAAAATGTCATCTTGTCCTGCAAAAAAATAAGCTGCCATACAGCTCCATCAGCCAAAAAATCTCGGGTATACAAAGAGAATTGCAGATGCTCGAGTGACATGCTCGAGTTTCCACCCCATATGTTTTGCGGCTGTTATACAGACAAAAAAAACTTGCAGGGATTGCCTGCCATGCACGAGCGATCCCCGCATGTTTTTCTTTTGGGTGTCTAACAACCGTGAAACATGAGGGGCGGGGGACTCGAGCATGTCACTCGTGCACCCGCAATACATGGTGCTTACCCGATGCAAACTCAAGTAGCAAGCACATGCGCTCAATACTAATGACAACTTATTCAATATGATGACCTAATGGGTATCAAATTCTGTGTCGTACCTCTGGGTTCAAAATGTTCACTATAACCCTTGATAAAATCCTTGAGGGGTCTAGTTTCTAAAATAGGGTCATTTGTGGGGGGTTTCCACTGTTTAGGCGCATCAGCGGCTCTCCAAACGTGACATGGCATACGCTCTCGATTCCAGCCAATTTTGCGTTCAAAAAGTCACACCGTGCTCCTTCCCTTCTGAACCCTACCGTGCGCTTAAACAGTGTATTTTCCCCATATATGGGGTATCGCTGTACTCAGGAGAAATTGCACAACAGTTTTTGGGGTCCATTTTCTCCTCTTACCCTTGTGAAAATAAAAACATTTGGGGCTAAAACATCATTTTTGTGGAAAAAGTGATTTTTTCATTTTCCTAAAAAGTGATTTCTTTATTTTTAAGAGTGCTCATCACGCATCAAGAGAAGTTCCTTGAGGGGTCTAGTTTCCAAAATGGGGTCACTTGTGGGGGGTTTCCACTGTTTAGGCACATCAGTGACTCTCCAAACCCGACATGGCATCCCCAAATTATTCAAGCAAATTTTACATTCAAAAAGTCAAATGGCGCTCCTTCCCTTCTGAGCCCTGCCGTGTGCCCAAACAGTGGTTTCCCCCCACATATGGGGTAACGGCTTCTTCAGGAGAAATGCACAACAAATGTAGTGGTTCATTTTTTCCTGTTGAAAACCCTTGTGAATGAAAATAAGAAAATTTGAGTCTAATATAACATTTTTGTGAAAAAAGAAAGGTAAAAATGTTCATTGTTTTCTTCCACATTCCAAAAAATCCTGTGAAGCACCTGGAAGGTTAATAAACTACTTGAATGTGGTTTTGAGCACCTTGAAGGTTGCAGTTTTTAGAATGGTGTCACTTTTGGGTATTTTCTGTCATTAAGGGCCCTCAAAGTCGCTGGTCAATTTTTAACCCATTTTAACCCATTTTTAAAAAATGTTGGTTCCAAAATTGTGCTGATGTAAAGTAGACATGTGGGAAATGTTATTTAGTGGGTGTGTCCAGATGAGGAGCTGAGCGGCCGCACATAGACCCAGCTCCGAGCTTCCACCGTCGAATAGCGGCTCACAGCGCAAAAAAAAGTAGAGGACTACCTTAATATCGTGCAGCACAAGCTCCGGTACACTTTGGGCGGCGATGGGGCGCACCACAAAGAGCAGAGATGTGGCACAGGGCAGGATCTCAGTCTTTGTGCCGACACCCTGTAAAATCCAAGATGGCTGCCGTAGAACTCATCATGCAGCCAGAGTCGGTGCAGAACGCTCCATGAGGTCTGATCCTCTGCTATCGGGTCAGACCTCACCTAATAAAGAGCGGTTATAGTCCGAGACCAGCACAGGAACATCACCCCCTGACAGAGGACCCATGTGGATCGCCATCCTGCAGCCCAGAGACCTCCAGACACCAAACAGCAAGTATCAAATGCACCTGACACATGGCACAGCTCTGCCCCCATTACAGAGACCACACTGAAGTCCCTTTTAGGGGATCTTAAACAGGGCATACACAGTGATATTACCTCCACCTTCACTGCATTACAGAAAGACATTGTGCACATTGGAGATAGAAAAGCACATATTAAGGAGAAGTTGGAGGAGTTCACTACTGCTCACAATAATCTGGTCGACGCTAATAATGAGGCAGATGAGGAGATTAATGCACGGAGATTAAAGTTGGTGGATATGGAGAACCGCTTCAGACGCAACAATCTACATTTTAGAGGGATACCGGAGAGTATTGCTGCAGACGCACTGAAGGAGTTCCTAACGGACTTTTTTACTGAATTAATCCTTGAAAAGTATCAGCGGAACCTTCTAATAGACAGGGCGCACAGGATCCCCAAACCCAAAAGTGCCCCCACCTCTGCACCCAGAGATGTAATTGCCCGGCTTCACTTTTTCCACTTTAAAGAAGCCATAACCAAAGACGCGGCGGGAAATCCAGAGCTTCCGGACAGGTTCAGGAGCATCATGATGTTCACTGATCTGTCTGCTGCCACCCTCAACAGGAGATGCGAGTTTTCTACAGCGACCAAAATCCTGCAAGACAACGAGATCGTGTACAAGTGGGGCTACCCTGGAAGCTGATCATGACTAAGAAAGGAGTCACACATGTCCTGACATCTCCTCGGCAGGGAATGACTCTGATGCAGAAGTGGTCGCTGGCGACTGTGGCAGAAGGGACAAGTTCTCTAATAAAGAAGACGAAACCGCCGATGTTGAGGAAGGAGTGGATCTGAACAAGCAGCAAGCTTACTTTCCTAACCGTTGTACCCTCAATTTAGTTGCTCTGCCTAGATCTTTTATTATTTTTTTTTGAGCAGATCATACAACTATTTTTTCCAATACTCTGCGGTAGCACGAGAAAAATATTTTTTCATTCTCACTTCCCCTTGTTGTATACTGGATAGCACGGCATGTCCAGTAGGTTCACTTAGAACCGGACTCTATTCTTGGAACTGTTATAGTTATTTATATCTTTTGAGATTTGTATTTTGTTATTTCCCCATTCTTCCCTAACTGTCTAGTGGTGACATATAGATTTTCTCCGTATTTTGTATATGGTACTTCACATTTCCAATATCAATGTGAAAGGGTTAAATAGTCTGTTTAACCCCTTAATGACCTTGCGATTTTCCGTTTTAATTTTTTGCTCCCCTTCTTCCAAGAGCCATAACTTTTATATTTTTCGCTCAATATGGTCATGTGAGGGCTTATTTTTTGCGGGACAAGTTGTACTTTTGAACGACATCACTAGTTCTTACCATATCATGTACTAGAAAACGGGAAAAAAATTCCAAGTGCGGTGAAATAGCAAAACAAAATGTTTTTTTTTTTTACCACATTCACTGAATACTAAAACTGACCTGCTATTATTATTCTCTGTGTTATTACGAGTTCGTAGATACCACACTTGTATAGGTTCTTTTTATTTAAGTGGTGAAAAAAAAATCCAAAGTTTCCTTATAGAAAAAAGCCACGCCATTTCCGAGACCCTGGGCATCTCCATTTTTCGGAATCTAGGGCCAGGTGATGGCTTATTTTTTGCGCGTCGAGCTGACGTTTTTATTGATACTATTTTGGGTTAGATCGGCTTTGCTGCATACAGGAGATGAGCAGATCGCCTATATGCAGCAGAATTGTTCACTTGCTATGAGCATCAACCACTGGCCGGCGGCGCTCATAGCAATCAGGACATGACAACCACTGGGGTCTGCTGCAGACCGCGGGTTGTCATGCCAACCCATCGGTGACCCGCGATCATGTGATGGGAACACCGATGGGCGGGGCTAATGCCAAGATTGACAGCGACATTTAACTGGTTAACAGCTGGGGGTGGATCGCGATTCCACCCGCGGCTGTTGCGAGCACATGTCAGTTGTATAAATCACTGGTTCAGTGCAGGCTGAGCGCCGGGGCCCGTGCTGAACCGGGTATGATGACCTGGGGCGAACTAGTATGCCCCAGGTCATAAAGGGGTTAAAAGATCTCTACTATGGAGAGAGGCCCGACTGTGTGTTCAAGAAACTCACTTAAACAGTGTTGACGTACACAGGTTGCAGAACAGAAACTTCCCAATGTGTTTCACTCTCACGCAATTGGTAAAAAAGGGGAGTAGTAATAGTGATAAAAAACACCATCGCCTTCCAATTGATCAACAGCATTGTAGACAATGAAGGCAGATACATCATCTTAGTATGCAGAAAAAATAACAAAATTTACACGATCGCCTCCAAATATGCCCCTAATTCCAAGCAGATTTCATTTGTTAAGGAAACTTTAGCGGTAATAACAGATGCAAAAAAAAGAGCCCTGCTGGTGCGCAGGGATTTTAATATCACCCCATGCCAGGCATAGACAAATCTGTACATCCTCAAAAAAAGAAAAAGCTCGTTCTCTTTCTCAGACTCTCTTGGCGTAAGAACTCTACGATGTTTGTCGAGTTTTGCACACCTCCGTACGTGATTACACGTTCTATTCACATTCACACAAGGGCTACTCAAGAATCGACCTAATTCTTACAGATAAATGGTTATTACATGACATCCAAAAGCCACGATAGGTAACATCACATGGTCAGACCATGCCCATCTCGTAACACATTAAAGAGGGATACAACTACACGACATACTCCCCATGGAGAGTAAATAATTACCTAATCGCAACACATAAAATTAGGCCCTAACTGCAGGAGACCTTGAAAGAATATTTTATAATTAATAATACACTCAACGTGTCCGCATCAACAGTATGGTATGCTCATGAGGCTTATATTAGAGGAAAACTAATTCAAATAGCATCCCAAAACAAAAAAGAAAGAATATGCCAAATAGAGGAAATCAACCAAAACAAAGCCTCACTAGAAGAAATGCATAAAAACAGCCCCGTAAACACAACTCTCCAAAAATTACAAAAATTAAGATACGATTTATATCAATTGCTCCAACATAAATACGGGCATAACCTACGGAAAAGCAAAGCTAAATACTATTGGCAGGGAAACAGAGCAGGTAAAATACAAGCGACTAAAGTCAAAGCTAAAATGACCAAACAAAGAGATTGCCAATACCTTCGCAAATTATTACTCAACCCTCTACAATTTACAAAAAAAACAATACAATACCACAACCTAATGCCCAACTGATCAATCAATTTTTAGAAAGTATAAAGCTACCCAAAATATCAGAAGATAAAATATATTAAACCAACCAATATCCCAATTAGAAATAAAATGTTATGATCTGCAACATGTACTAAGGAAAGATAGGGGAAAGCTGTCCCTACATTAAGACTAAGCTGAATCCCTATGATGTAGCAGGCTGCCTGTTCCTAGCGAACAGACCCGCCTTAGTACTCGGCTAGTCTGAACGAAGACCTATAGCATTAAGGTCCCTAAAAGAACTAAGGACTAGGACAAAAAATGGGACACCTCCTAAACAGAGAAGTTGCTGCAGAACACAAAAAGACAAACTGACAAAAGGTACAAGAGGTACCAGAAGGACCAAGTGAACTGACAGAGAAGGGCACCAAAGCACCAGGCTAGAGAAACAGTCAAACACTGAAGTCCAGCACAGCCAGAAGGGCGGAGCTGGAATATAAAGGCAAATGGTCACGTGACCGCAAAACACAAGATGGAAAAAACAAACAGGAGGGTTCTAACAGTACCCCCTCTTTTATGAGGATCCTCCGGATCCTCCAGATTCTCCAGGCCCAGGCCTATCCGGAAACCTCCTGTGGAAAAGCTTTAACAAGCCTAAGAGCAGAGACATCATCCGTCCTTACCCACGAGTTATCTTCGGGACCAAAACCCTTCCAGGAGACAAGATACTGTAATCTCCTTCTATGCCATCTAGAATTCAAGATACGAGAAATTTCATATTCGCCGTCTTCCACCAAAGGAGGAACTGTGACAGTGACGGCCCTATCAGATACATCAGCCTTTTTCAAACATCATTTTTATTTGTTTTTTTCAACAGAACAAATCATAGAAAGACATATAAAACAAATAAATCAAAGCCAGGGTGCACATAATAAGGAACCTGTACACAGATCATCCACAATGAATAATCAATAAGTTCCGGTTAGCTGGCTTAACAAATAGACATCTAAACTAAGTATTAGCAAGTTACAGTCATCTACAGTCAATGGAATTAATTAAATAATGATAAATTGTGATGATTATCTCCCCTGTGTTAAATAATTAATAGTGGATATTCATTTTATTCTCAAATTTTGAGTTTTATACACTGCACAAGGATTGCATCAGCCATCGTGTCTAGTTGACATGCGCTATTTGTGTGTGTATTTTTAGTTCACTACCATATGTAGAACAGGTGTGCCATACGACTGGCTATAAAAGCCCATGGTACAGAAAGGGGGGCTCTCTTGCTCTTCCCACCCCACAAGACACAGAATCTTCATGCTGAGAAGTATCTGACATGTAGGCCTGGACACGTGCTGGACAAAGACATGATTTACCAGCCAGGATCCAAGGAAAGATGGGTGAATCTCAACAATTAAGCTAATTATGGACAAATGGACAATTACTTTATAACTAATTATTGTATGTACCTGCTGCAATCTGATTCTTTTTAATGGACAATCCAAGAATAAATAGATACATTTTTTTATAAGAATATCGTGATATTGATACTTTGAGAAGTCCTCAGTAGAGAAAATAATACAGAAAGAAGTATTATTTTACACCCTGCTTTAGTTAACACGTAAGAGTCCTAGGTTATTATTTAGATCCTCCAGAATATACCATTCTGTAGAAGTAAATGGTTTGACAATTTTATTCTTTTCAGACAGAGAACAGCATGTTATAATAAACTGCTTCCATTTTGATAGAAATTTGCCAGCTTGCTGTTCTTTGTTACAAAGGGTATCTAATTGCTCTACTCGCATAAAATGTTTCATTTGGATTATTAGCTCTGCTATAGGGGGAATGATAGGATCCAGCCAATGTTTAAGTAACTCTTTTTGCCAGGAAGAATAGAGCATGAAGTAGTTTTGGGGGGCCTTTTGATTTTTGGTCAGGATTTTCTGGGTTATTCCAATGATGTAGTATGGCTACATATGGAGAGAGAGTGTATCCTGGGCCCCATATAGTCTTTATCACATCTGAGACTTGATTCCAGTATACTGTTGAATCAGGGCTGGACCATAGGCCGTGCATAAGATCAGAGTATGGGTGATGACATTTAGGGCATGCAATCATCCTATTTGACAAAGGATCTTTTTTCGGTATATTAAAAGCGTAAATGGCCCCGTGTATTATTTTATTCTGAGTCTCTCTCCATGATTCGTTTATAATGTATTTTCTAAATATATTCCAGCCTAATCTGATCTTAGTAGGGATTTCAACGTCATCAAGTTGCTGCTTCCAATATTTAAAGAAAATGTCAGGGTGTAGAAGTGTATTACTGCAGTTAAATTAAAGGGGTAAGCATAGTCTGATTCCAAAGAGTAATCAGAGTATGTATGTCTTTTGTGGAGCCAGTGAATTATGTAGCAAAAAAGGCAAGCAAGGTTGTAATTCCTGATACTTGGAAAATTGATGCCTCCATCATCCTTGGATGACATAAGTTTGTCAAGGCTAATCCTAGAACGTTTTCCTCTCCATATAAAATGACGGAAGGCCCTATTAAGTGTGATTACGTCAGAGTGTTTCAGCAGTAATGGCAGAGTTTGGAGTTGATATATAATTTTAGAAGTACTTATCATCTTAACGAGATGCGCCCTACCTAAAAAAGACAAGGGCAAATCCTGCCACGATTTCAATTGATCAGTAATTTTTTTGATGGGGGGGGGGTAATTTAATGTATATAAAGAAGATGGCAACCGGCCTATTTTTATGCCCAAATACACTGTGTTCCAAATTATTATGCAAATAATATTTTCTCAGATTTTCCCAAATTACCTATATGAATTGCAGTCATTGTAATTTTCCAGTCAAATAACTATTAGAGTACAATTGAAAGGTTTTTGTACAAACTGCCTATGATAACAGTATATTTTTTAAAAAATAAAACACTCAAACTGCACTCAAAATGCATGTTCCAAATTATTATGCACAGCAGAGTTTTCAACCTTTTCATTTTAATAAAGAACAAAAAAATGGTCATTTTTGAAATTATAAGCATTAGCAGGTTATTACAAACTGAAATCAAACCGTTTTCAACTCAAAACTTTATTCTAGGTGATGTTACATTTGCACATAGGACCCTTTGTCCGAAAGGAGCTTCTGAACTCTCTCGTCCATTGAATTTGTCAGGTTTTGGATGGTTTCTGGGAAAAAACTTATGGTGTGGCCCCCATGCTCCCCTGACCTCAACCCCAATGAGATCATCAAAAGGAGTGTCTATGATGGCGGGAGGCAGTTCACATCTAAGCAACAGCTCTGGGAGGGTATTCTGTCCTCATGCAAAACAATTGAAGCAGAAACCATCCAAAACCTGACAAATTCAATGGACGAGAGAGTTCAGAAGCTCCTTTCGAACAAAGGGTCCTATGTGCAAATGTAACATCACCTAGAATAAAGTTTTGAGGTGAAAACGGTTTGATTTCAGTTTGTAATAACCTGCTAATGCTTATAATTGCAAAAATGACCATTTTTTGTTCTTTATTAAAATGAAAAGGTTGAAAACTCTGCTGTGCATAATAATTTGGAACATGCATTTTGAGTGCAGTTTGAGTTTTTTATTTTTTTAAAAATATACTGTTATCATAGGCAGTTTATACAAAAACCTTTCAATTGTACTCTAATAGTTATTTGACTGGAAAATTACAATGACTGCAATTCATATAGGTAATTTGGGAAAATCTGAGAAAATAATATTTGCATAATAATTTGGAACACAGTGTAGGTGATATGGGATGTAGCTATATTAATATCATAGAAAGATTTTTTTGGGTAGAGTTTCATACCCTTTTCAGTTAATGGTAGCAATTCACATTTTTTAGTGTTTATTTTGAATCCAGAATATGAGCCAAACTTTTTAAGTAGATCCAACACCAGAGGTAAATGTAGAAAGGGATCTGACATGAACAAAATGATGTCGTCTGCAAAAAAAGTCGCCTGAATTGATTTTTTGTTAAATTAGATGCCTGAAAAAGTTTTAGGGTCTGACAAAATACGGACTAAGGGTTCTAGTGCCAGATTAAAAAGTAAGGGGGATAAAGGACACCCTTGTCTCGTTCCCTTTTCAAGAGGGAAGGGAGAGGATAAAAAACCCGGGTTATGCACCTGGGCTTTTGGAGAAGTGTATAAATTACGAATGTCATTAAAAAAGGGGCCTGACAATGACATCTTCGTTAAAACCATGTATAACCAATCCCAACTTATATTATCAAAGGCTTTTTCGGTGTCAAGGGAGATAATTGCTGTGGATCCCTTTAGATCAGGAGTAGAGTGGATTTTATCGAGCGCCAATAATACTTTCCTAATATTTAGCGTGGGTGAGCGACCTTTAAAAAAGCCTGATTGTACATGGGATATAAGGTGGGGTAGAATGGAGGTCAGTCTATCAGCCATTATTTTAGATAAAAGCTTAATGTCGATATTTATAAGTGAAATCGGTCTGTATGAATTGGGGGATAATGGATCTTTGTCTGGCTTTAGTAATAATTTGACATAAGCCATAGTTGCGGAAGGGAAAATGGGATTGCCACAAATTATTTTGTTGAAGATCGGTACTAACAACGGGGACACCTCTTCCGTTAAGGATTTAAAGAAGTCAGAAGTGTATCCATCAGGTCCAGGGGCTTTGTTTGGTTTCAAATTTTTAATTGTAGTGGTAATCTCCTCCAATGAAAGAGGTTTATTTAATATAGATTTATGTTCCTCCGGAAAAAAAGGTAATTTGACCTTATCCAAGAGTGTATCAGAGAGGGGCAAGGTTTGTTTTGCTTTTTTGTATAGGTCCTTATAGAATGAGCCTAAAATCTCATTAATTGATTTAAGGTCCGTGTGAATAACCCCATTATTATTTCTTAATTTAAAAATTCCCTATGGCTTTCTCATACCTTTAGCTAAATTGGCCATCACCCTCCCCGATTTGTTACCAAACCTATAAAAGAATGCTTCTGTTTGAGATAAATGGAATTTTTCTCTCATATCTGCATATTGGTTGAATTCAGATTGTTTTTGAGACCAATGTGTTTTATTAAGAGGGGAAGGGTCAAGAAGAAATGTAGTGTAGGCTTGTTTCAGTTCAGAGGACAATTCACTATATTTTTTCATAACCCTTTTTTGTGAGAAAAAGTATATGCCAAAATTTTTCCTCTCAGTACCGCCTTGGCCGATTCCCACAATAATGTGGGGTTATCTTGGTGTGCCGAATTGTCAGATAAAAATTCGCTAAACCATATCTTGAGAGAGGAAATAAATGAGTTGTCTTTGCAAAAGTAATCTGGAAATCTCCACAAGAAGTCAGGGCCCCGAGGGAAATCCTTTGATAGTTCCAACCTCACTGAAGCATGATCAGAAATAACAATATCATCAATTTGCACAAAAGTAGTCAATACAAGACCAAGAGTCGTTGGCGTGTGAGAAGCGCGTATATTCTCTATTACTGGGTTTCAAAAACCTCCATGAATCAATTAATTGGCAACTAGACAAAAAAGGTGCTAGTGCTTTGTCATGTGAGGTAACCGATTGCGGAGTACCAGTAGTGTTTTTCCTATCCTCATGAACTGAAACCACCGAGTTAAAGTCTCCACCTATTATTTTGTTAGGGTTGGAGTCAAATAAGAGTCTAGTCTCCAATTCTTTAAAAAAAGGTTTGTTGCCTATGTTAGACGCATATACATTGTAGATAGAGAAGGTTCCACAAGACGTAGATAATGTTAATTGAATCAATCTCCCTTCTCCATCCTGCTGCTCACTTATGAGCTGGTGTATAAACTGCTTATTAATAAGGATTAAGACTCCAGCCTTTCTATCTATGGACGGTGAACCATAGATACCCCCAACCCATAATTTTTTCATCCGGGGGAAATCTGCTTCAGGCAAATGTGTTTCTTGTAGAAGGGCTATGTCAGGCTTTAAACGTTTTAAATGTGTAAGGACTTTCATCCGTTTTTGGGGAGAGAGCAAACCTTTAACATTCAAAGATACGATATACATATTCAAAGACTGTAAAGATAGACATGTTTGGTGAACAACTTACAAAATAATGATGACATGTAGTTAGATTACGTACTAACGAGCAAAGCTCGAACATGTGAAACAAACTCAAAAAAACAATATACAAAAGTTTTAAAGAACTGACCTAGCAAGAGCGTAAACATGTTTAACTGCTCGCTAGGGAAAAGACTATCTCCTGGGCTTCACTTCTGCCCGACCATGTGTGCAATATAACAGATTACATTTAAATTTAAATTTAGATTCAAATTCAAACCTAACTCCCCCCCTAATTAAGGTAATTTATCAGAATTTTCTCAAACAATTGCCTCCATAAAAGACTTTCACTCCAGGGCCACCAAGCGTATAAAAGGAGAAACTCATTAAATCAGCGATTGTTATAGCTCTGGTCTCCTTTGTCTCCTTGTTTCGTGGGTCTCCTAGGTGACCGTGAACTAGAGGGAGTTTTTGCCTGGAGGGTCTGTTCAGGACTGGGCCTGTTGACAAAAGAGTCTGCCTTATCAGGTGAGATAAATTCCCGGAAAGAGCCATCAGTGTCTTTCAGGCGTAGAGTATCCGGATAGCGTAGTTGAAAGCGGATTTTTTCTTTGCGCAGTCTGGTGCATAAAGCGCTGAAGGACTTCCTTTTCCTGGTTACTTCAATTGAGTAGTCTTCGAAAAGCAGGATTTTATGGCCTTGAATGATCAATGGGTGGTTTAATTGTTTGTAAGCTCGGATAATGTCAGCTTTATCATTGAAATCCAAAAATTTCATAATGACCTGTCTTGGTCTGGTAGTATTGTGGGCTCCAGAGACAGAGGATGGAGGACCAATTCTGTGGACCCTTTCTACCTTTTTACCTTCAGATAATTTTAGGGCTTTTGGAACTTCGTTCTCACATAGTCCCTCTGCAGACCGCTGAGGGAGTCGCCTGAAAAATGCTCGAATTTCCCATAGACTTACATTGGGCTCGTTGCTCGGATCGAGCACCTGAGCATTCCAATTTGCTCGACCCGAGCAATGAGCACCCGAGCATTTTGGTGCTCGCCCATCACTAATTATTACTTAATAATAAATTGGTGAATTAGGGAGTGTTTCTTGTTTTTATTTAACTCTTTTTATGTCTTTCAGGTTCCCATTTTTGGGCTACTCCTGATTTGCAAGATTACGCCAGATCTTTAGGGTGTTTTTTTTGCTTTTTAATAAGTTGGTGAGTGAAGTGTGGGGGAGTGTTTTCAAAAATAAACTATTTTATCCTGTGTGTGTTTTTTTTATTACTGGGTTAGTAATATATAACAAACTGTGAGGAAAACAATGGCCTGGAAGGGGTATATTGATAATGTATTTACAAAATGGGGAGAACCGCAAAAGAGACCCCTCTCTAACAAGTCATGAAATTTAGCCTTTATTTCATATTTGATTAAAAACGCCTAGGGGTATATAAAAAACTTTGTCCCTAATCTGCCTTTAGTATTTTATAGTGGTATTCATACTTCTACACACACTTAGCGGCACTTGGGTGCCTTCTATCAAACGGTAAAAAAGGAAAAACTGTACTCATAGCACAAGGAGCAATGCTCTTCTGGGAAACACAGTGTCAGCAAAGTGAGCTTCTGGTCTTGGATTTTATCCTAAGTCATGTGATAATACTCGTTAAAGGGTCAATATTGGCTTTTAAGATTGATACTTCCAATAGGTGGCACTAGAGTTCTGGTTCTATTCCTCTCTGAAGAGACAATTTGCATATTTCCCAGAAGAGCATTGCGGTTTGAAAAGTCTCCTAACCTTGACGTGCTTAGCATGTCGCTCTCCGCAAGGAGAAACATTACTTCTTAACACCATGGCTTGATGCAAGCTGACATTATGAAACTGACATCAACCCCATAAATTATTCCCTTGTTTGAAACCATACAAGGGCAATCGGGAAGAGTCGGGCAAAGTGCCCGAATTGGCCCATCTCATAGATGGGCCAATTCTGGGGCGACTGCGGGCTTAGGCAGGGAGGGGGCCAATATTCATGGACCTTTCCAGCTTGGTATTATAAACCTGCACCTGTCTGCTTTACTTGGGCTGGTTATCAAAAATAGGGGGCACCCCACGTCATTTTTTAAAATTATTTCTTTATTTATGATATACATGCGTTTTTTGCATTGCCGCAAAACAAATTGACATGCTGCGGCTCAAAAACACGCACTGCAGGTGACTTTATGCAGTGTAAAAAAAGAAGCACAGTGGACATGGGATTCTGTTAATCCCATCCACTGTACTTGTACTGTACAACACAGTAAAAATATGCTGCGTCCAAAACGCTACTATTCCTTCTCGTGTGCACACAGTCTAAATCTACAATATTCATATTCCAATAAAAACAAGTAAAACCATTGCATTAAAAGGATGCTTCAAACTTTTGATTAGTACTGAGCTTAAAGAAAACCTGACAACTGATACATGTTGCCTAATTCTTTTTCTAAGCTTCTTTTTCTTTCCTTTATACATATGAAATACAAATTATGTTAATATTAATGGGGCTGTGCCACGATAAAGAATACAGTTAACCAACCAGAAAAGGTGGAAATAGTTTTGCAATTCATAGGGATTAAAAATTATGCTTCATTCCAAAGATACCAAGCCTTTTTTTTTTTTTTTTAAATTATGAAGCGTCTCTCTGCAATCGAGCTCGCGGGTCTGTGAAGCAGATGATCTCACTCAGAGGTCAGTTGTGTGAGCGCAGGGGGTGAATCATAGACAGACAGGCTCTGTGCTTACAGCAGGGCGCCTGCGCTGTCAGACTTCTGACAGAGAATATGTTGTGTATGCTGCGGGTGGGGAGTTGGGGGGACCTCTTATGAATGGAACTGCGCAAACTCGACCAGCTGATCACTCACTACCAGGTCGTAATGGAATAACACCAGGGGGCACCAGAGAGCATAACACAAAAAATAAAAGCTTGGTATCTTTTGAATGAAACATAATTTTTAAACACAAATTACAAAACTATTTAATTCCATCTTTTCTGGTTGGTTAACTGTATTCTTTATGGCACAACCCCTTTAACTTTGACTTTAATCTAATTTTAATTTGAATTCAAAAGTTACATAAATTGTTCATCTTTTATTTCTATTTTTGTATGTTGTCAAAATTACTTACAAGGAGTCATTAGAGGATTCATCAGATGTGGCTGATGATTGCTCAGTAGAAAATGGTGGTAATTCCTCTTGAGCAGTGAAAGCAGTGCTGGCCTCAGTCATGTATTTCTTTCTGTAAAACAGGGGTCTCAAACTCGGCTGGGTATATGGGCCGCACATGGAAAAAATTTGAATTTGGGGGGCCGCATTCTTTGTTCAATGTGACATTTTTAGTGATACCATTTTTTTTGTATACACCTTTTGAACATTTTTGCCGTGTTTATTTTTTTATGGCTTGGGTCGTTATGGATGTGGCGATAATAAACGTGCACTTTTTTGTGTTTACTTTAGTTTACATATAAAACAGCATTTTTAGTGCCCAATATTTTTTCATGCTTTATTTTATTTTTTATTTTTTTTACAATTTTATTTCCCCCAATTGGCCACATACAGTAATATTGTCTTACAATTAGCATCATATAGTAATAATGGAAAACATCTTGTAGTAATGTTCCCCATCCAAGTCCCCATCTTGTACTAATGTGCCCCATCCAGGTCCCCATCCTGTGGCTATGTGCCCCATCCAGGTCCCCATCCTGTGGCAACGTTCCCCATCCTGGCGCCCATCTTGTACTAATGTGCCTCATCCAGGTCCCCATCTTGGGGCTATGTGCCCCATCCAGGTCCCCATCCTGTGGCAATATTCCCCATCCAGGTCCCCATCTTGTGGCTCTGGTCCCCATCCAGGTCCCCATCTGGTCCCCATCTTGTGGCTATGTGCCCCATCCAGGTCCCCATCTTGTGGCTATGTGCCCCATCCAGGTCCCCATCTTGAGGCTCTGTGCCCCATCCAGGTCCCCATCCTGTGGCTATGTGCCCCATCCAGGTCCCCTCTTGTGGCTATGTGCCCCATCCAGGTCCCCTCTTGTGGCTCTGTGCCCCATCCCGGTCCCCATCCTGTGGCTATGTGCCCCCTGTGCTGTTCTTCACACACATAAAATAGAAAAAAAAAAAAAGATGATTCTCACCTGTCCTCCGTTCCCTCTGCGGCCTTCCTGCAGATGTGGCCCGCAGGCACCACAGAGTCCGACCCCTTGACGATCCCGACCTGGTCCAGGAGGATCCGCCGACAGCAGTGCTGCATTGCCGCACAGAGACTGTCTCCCAGCACAGCATTTTCAATGTCAGCCGCCGGCCAATCAGAGGCCAGCAGCTGACTTCTGCATATGGCAATGACGTCATACTCGCTGCGCCGACACGCAAATATCAGCTGCTGGCCTCTGATTGGCCAGCGGCTGGCATTGGAAATGCAGTGCTGGGAAACAGTCTCTGTGTGGCAATTCAGCGCTGCTGTCGGCGGCTCCTCCTGGACCAGGTCGGGATCGTCAAGGGGTCTGTGCCTGCGGGCCGCATAAAGCAGCCTCAGGGGCCGCATGCGGCCCGCGGGCCGCGTGTTTGAGACCCCTGCTGTAAAACATACACATCAAGGTCTCTATTAGTGTGAAAAAGAGAAGAAAAATACAATTTTAAGTGATAAAACCTTTCAAGGTGGGAGGAATAGTCCTGGCAAATGTAGAGTAAAGACGTGTTCATTGTTCTTCTGGGCCATAATCTAAACAACAACTACTCGGAGATTACATTTTACCTAACCAGATGGGGAAGAAAGACAACTACACCATCACAGGACACTACAATTACCAAAAAGGCAACATCCACAAATTCCGCACTGATACCTTAGGTAGCGCTCCTAGATCAGAGCAGTTTATTTGGTGTGCAATGTATCGTCCTTCAGGGAGCGCTTCTTCCCAGACCATTCCAAGGTCTCAAGCATAACCTACTCCTTTTGAGTCCCAACACGCAGCTCCAATCATGCATTCCCCAGCATCCTTACCGAGGACAAGCCGGCTTCCAATATCATAGGCTGCTGTCCAGGGATCACTATCTCCCAACCCGGCAGTGGACATGGTGCCAAGAACCACCATCATGCCACAAGATCAACTTCATGAGATAGTTCAGGCTATCTTCTATTGTGTCATAGCTACTTGTGAGTCCAGTATTTACAGTTGAAACCAGAAGTTTACATACACTATATAAAAAGACATACGTATGTTTTTCTCAATATCTCATGAAATCAGTATAAACCTTTTCTGTTTTAGGTCAATTAGGATTGTCATAATTTTTAATATTTGTCAAATGCCAGAATATTGAGAGAGAATGTTTTAAGGCATTTTTACATACTCTAAGATTGCTATTCATTTAAACAATTCTGGACTGCCCATATGATGATGTCATGTGTTTGGAAGCTTCTGTTTTTGGCAACATCCGATTTAATTAGAGACACACATGTGGATGTATTTTAATGCATACCTGAAACACACTGCTTCTTAGTGAAGCATCAGAAGACAGTCTAAAGAAATCAGCCAAGATATCAGGAAGAGAGTTGTGGACTTGCACAGGTCTGGCCCATCCTTGGGTACAATTTCAAGATACCTGAAGGTGCCTCCTTCATCTGTACAAACAATTATACGCAAGTAAAAACAAGATGGGAATGTCCAGCCATCGTCCCGCCTAGGAAGGAGACGGGTTCTTTGTCCCAGAGATGAATGTGCTTTGATCCGACATGTGCATATCAACCCAAGGACAAAAGCAAAATTGTGTCAATACCCACAGTAAAACGAGTAGTGTATCAACATGGTCTGAAAGGCCACTCTGTCAGCCAATACTCCAAAAGAAACATAAAAGAGTCAAATTAGCGTTTGCAAATGCACACAGGAACAAAGACCTTAATTTTTGGAGACATATCTTGCGGGCTGATGAAACTAAAAGTGAACTTTTTGGGCATAATGGCCATCGTTACGTTTGTAGGAAAAAGGGAGAAGCTTGGAAGCCTAAGAACACCATCCCAACTGGGGTGGCAGCAACATGTTGTGGGGTTGTTTTACAGCAGGAGGGACTGGTGCACTTCACAAAAGAGATGGCATCATAAGAAAAGATTATGTGGCAATACTGAAGCAACATCTCAAGACATCAGCCAGGAAGTTAAAGCTTGGGCGGAAATGGGTCTTCCAAATGGACAATGACCTGAAGCAAGCTGCCAAAGTGGTAACAAAGTGGCTTAAGGATAGCAAAGTCAATGTTTTGCAGTGGTCATCACAAAGCCCTGATCTCAATCCCATTGAAAATTTATGGGCAAAGCAGAAAAGGCAGGTGCGAGCAAGGCGACATACAAACCTGGATCAGTTACACCAGTTTTGTCAGGAGGAATGGGCCCAAATTCCGACCAACTATCGTGAGAAGCTTGTGGAAGGATATTGCAAACGTTTGACCCAAGTAATTTAGTTTAAGGGCAATGGCACCAAATACTAATGAAATGTATGTAAACTTTTGACTTTGCAGTGAGTAATAAAAATGCCTTAAAACATTCGCTCTCTCTCTCATTATTCTGGCATTTGGTAAATATTAAAAATGATGATGATCCTAATTGATCTAAAACAGGCAAAGTTTATTCTGATTTCCTGTGAGATATTGAGAAAAACATGCATATGTGTTTTCTTATATAGTGTATGCAAACTTCTGGTTTCAACTGTAAGTTTGACAGAGACAACAGATCCATGGGTCCACATCCTCCTGATGCAGACCGATCAAGGGAAGATATCTGTGCCCCGAATTACAAGTTTACTGTCTCGAATCTCTAGTGGTGCGTTTTTCAAATTTAAATAAAAGTTTATTTTACCTTTGTAATTAAGCACAGTCACACGCTGCATTATTTTACACAACTCAGTGTGGTGGTTTATCCCATCTTAAAAGATCCTCTTCCCGGATACTCCTGTTTGGTGCCAGTGATAACATCGCTTCTGACTCCTTACACATACTTCAAGCCCATCCAGGATCTCAATGACCCCATGACTCCACCCAGAATGAAATGCAAAGAATGGCCAGGAATGTGTTGTTACGGGTCCGGGTGGTGGAAGGAGGGACCAGAGGGGCGAAACTAGGTGCCTACACGGTCTGACCAAGGTCACACGGCGGCTTAGTCGACTCCGTGAACCAGGGAGGGACCGGGCAGGTGAACCAGGTGCTACTCTGGGACCGACCTTGTATGAGAGCAGGTGACTCCCACTGGTCAGATGACAGGAGCTGACCGGTACAGCGGATAAGCATGGCAGGAAGGCAGACGTGTGGTCCAGGTAGATAAGCAGGCTGGAATGGCAGATAGCCAGACGGGTGCTGCAGGTAGGAAGGCTGGCGGGCACAACAGGTAACGGGTAAGTGCTCCGGGTAAGCAGGCTGATGGGTACAACAGGTAACTGGCAGGTGCTCCAGGTAAGCAGGCTGGCGGGCACAACGGGTAACTGGCGGGTACTCCAGGTAGTCAGGCTGGCGGGCACAACAGGTAACTGGCAGGTGCTCCGGGTAAGCAGACTGGCAGGCACAGCTGGCTGGTAATAGGCAGGCGGGCAGAGCCCATAGACAGACTGGCGGGCTGGACTGTAGGCAGACTGTCGGGCTGGGTTGCAGTCAGACTGGCAGACTGGACTGAAGTCAGGCTGGCGAGCAGAACTAGAGACAGACTGGCGGGCAGGACTGACTGGCAGCGGGACCTGAGGGTTGAAGCAAGTGTAAGTACACGAAACAACAACCTTGCACAGGCACCTCCATTTTGGAGGAGGTGCCTTATATAGGAGAAGTCCTCCGGCCATTGGCCGGGGACTCTTTAGGACGAAGCGCGACCCCTTTAAGCGCAGTGCCCGGGAAGCTGCGTGCAGCAGCAGGGAGGCCTGAAGATGCCGGACCAGGACCGCGGTGGTGAGGGGAATGGTGTCTCTGCCCGGCAGGAGGCAGAGACGCCGATGCTACATGTGTCAGATTGTTTAGAACAATAATGACAGGAGGCTGCAGTTAGAGATTACAAGCAGTGATTTACTGATTGTGATCCTGAAGCTCAGAGCGGTATGGTCAGGGCACGATCAGGATTCTCATCCCACACAGCACCGACCAGAGACCTTAAAGCTCGGGAATACTGTTACTAAATCACTACCTATATTCTCTGACAGGCTGCATCTTGTCATTACTCTGACAAATCTAGGCTGGGACTGACCCACTGACCCCATCCCCAAGTGGAGCGTATGTTAGTATATAATGTACTTATTATATATAAATACACACAGGTACAATACATAAACACATATATAAATGTATAGTATATACACATATGCAGTAGACACAGTTGTGCATTATACATGGACATATTCTATCTGTGTATAGTATATATAGGCATGTACTGAATGAGTGCGATTCATATATAGCTATACAGTGAACCATTAATGATTTTGAAAAATCTCCCCAGAGTGGGTAAAGTCTAATACACAGAAACACTCAGCCCCCTTGCAAGTGATCTCAATAAGAAACCCTCTGACAGAATCATGATTCAGTGGATTATCTCTAGAAAATAAAAGGATCAGCCAGATACTTTTCTCCCCTAACATCTGTCGGGAGTCCCCCAATAGAGAAACGCTTCCACCATGAGAGGGGATGAGCATCTCGCCTCAGATGGCGGCCTTACATGCTTCCCAGGGGTGACATTTTGCCGCCTCTGCCAAAAGTGAAACTCAGCCAGTCTGCTATTACACTGACTGCTGGCTCAGAGAACAGTGAGACGCCGATTCCTACAAACTGACTCTTATTGTTATGCACACGCCTGGGCGGACTGGCGTGTGCGTGATTTAGTGATTCCACTGTGCCATGAACCGGAGAGTGCCTGGAGGGGCGTAACTAAGTATCTACCCGATCCAACCTAGGTCGCACGACGGCTAACGACGCCGTGCACCAGGGAGGAAACGAGCAGAGGGACCAGGTGCTACTCCAGGCCAGACCCCGGACACGGCTGTTGACCCACACCGGGGAATACAGGAACAGGCAGGTTAGGCTGGCACACAGACAGGTGGGTATTGGGAGGCACGGCTGGCATGCAGACAGGTGGGCACTGGCAGGCCCGGCTGGAGTGCAGACAGGAGGATACTGGTAGGCACGGCTGATATGCAGACAGGACGGTATTGACAAGTACGGCTGGCGTGCAGACGGAGAGGTACTAGCAGGTTGGAGCACAGGCTGGATAGGGTCCAGTACAGACTGGGATTCAGGAACAGAACCGCAGATGCGGTAGACAAGCAGAGCAGAGAGGAACTGCCGTAGCGGTGGGCAAGGCGGAGCAGGGAGAAACCCGCCAGAAAGGTGAGCAAGGCAGAGCAGAGAGAAACAGCCGGAGCGGTGAGCAAGGCAGAGCAGAGAGAAACCGCCGGAGCGGTGAGCAAGGCAGAGCAGGCAGGAACCGCCAGAGCGGTGAGCAAGGCAGAGCAGGCAGGAACCGCCGGAGCGGTGAGCAAGGCAGAGCAGGCAGGAACCGCCGGAGCGGAGAGCAAGGGAGAGCAGGCAGGAACCGCCGGGGCAGTGAGCAAGGCAGAGCAGGCAGAAACCGCCGGAGCGGTGAGCAAGGCAGAGCAGGCAGGAATCGCCAGAGCGGTGAGCAAGGCAGAGCAGAGAGAAACCGCTGGAGCGGTGAGCAAGGCAGAGCGGGCAGAAACCGCCGGAGCGGTGAGCAAGGCAGAGCGGGCAGTAACCGCCGGAGTGGTGAGTAAGACAGAGCAGAGATAAACCGCCGGAGCGGTGAGCAAGGCAGAGCGGGCAGAAACCGCTGGAGCGGTGAGCAAGGCAGAGCGGGCAGAAACCGCTGGAGCGGTGAGTAAGGCAGAGCAGAGATAAACCGCCGGAGCGGTGAGCAAGGCAGAGCGGGCAGAATCCGCCGGAGCAGTGAGCAAGGCAGAGCAGAGGGGACAGGGCTCTGTTCACACCGAACAGACTGGAAGGGAAAGGCAGAACCAGATACACACAAGATACTTGCAATGAAGTAGCAAGGCAGAGCAGGCAGGAACCGCCGGAGCGGTGAACAAGGCAGAGCAGAGACAAACCGCCGGAGCGGTGAGCAAGGCAGAGCGGGCAGAAACCGCTGGAGCGGTGAGTAAGGCAGAGCAGAGATAAACCGCCGGAGCGGTGAGCAAGGCAGAGCGGGCAGAATCTGCCGGAGCAGTGAGCAAGGCAGAGCAGAGGGGACAGGGCTCTGTTCACACCGAACAGACTGGAAGGGAAAGGCAGAACCAGATACACACAAGATACTTGCAATGAAGTAGCAAGGCAGAGCAGGCAGGAACCGCCGGAGCGGTGAACAAGGCAGAGCAGAGAGAAACCGCCGGAGCGGTGAGCAAGGCAGAGCAGAGAGAAACCGCCAGAGCGGTGAGCAAGGCAGAGCAGGCAGGAACCGCCGAAGCAGTGAGCAAGGCAGAGCAGGCAGGAACCGCTGGAGCAGTGAGCAAGGCAGAGCAGGCAGGAACCGCCGGAGCGGTGAGCAAGGCAGAGCAGGCAGGAATCGCCGGAGTGGTGAGCAAGGCAGAGCAGGCAGAAACCGCCGGAGCGGTGAGCAAGGCAGAGCAGGCAGGAACCGCCGGAGCGGTGAGCAAGGCAAAGCAGAGAGAAACCACCGGAGCGGTGAGCAAGGCAGAGCGGGCAGAAACCGCCGGAGCGGTGAGCAAGGCAGAGCGGGCAGAAACCGCCGGAGCGGTGAGTAAGGCAAAGCAGAGATAAACCGCCGGAGCGGTGAGCAAGGCAGAGCGGGCAGAAACCGCCGGAGCGGTGAGCAAGGCAGAGCGGGCAGAAACCGCCGGAGCGGTGAGTAAGGCAGAGCAGAGATAAACCGCCAGAGCGGTGAGCAAGGCAGAGCAGAGGGGACAGGGCTATGTTCACACCGAACAGACTGGAAGGGAAAGGCAGAACCAGATACACACAAGATACTTGCAATGAAGTAGCGAGTGGACTCTAAACTCACAAACGGAAGTACAGCGACAACGAGTAGGAGTTAGGTGCAGGTTCAGACTCTGCAGAAAAAGGGACATAGAGGGAAAAACGGACATAGAGAAAAACAGGAAACAGGCTAGGAGAGTGTTCAGACAGGAACTGAGTGATCAGACAGGAACTGACACTGCAGCGAGATACAGGAGCAGGTCTGGGTATGTGGCCCCCAGAAGGCGGGACGAACAGGCTAGGAGCGTGTTCAGACTGGCCTGGAAATACAGCCTCCAGGAAGGCGGACAGACAGCAAGAAAACACAGATAACAGATCTAGGTATGCGGCCCCTAGAAAGCGGGACGAACAGGCTAGGAGCATGTTCAGACTGGCCTGGAAATACAGCCTCCAGGAAGGCAGAAAGACAGGCAAGAAAACACAGAACAGGACCTGGCACATTCAGAGTCAAGGAGCACACTAAATGATAGAGTTGCTCAGGCATCAGCTTTCAGGTGGAGCTGGTTTAAATATCCAGTGACAGACAGCAATAGGCTGAGGATGCATTAGGGGTGTGCCCACAGCAGCTACAAGAAACAGGAAGTAACCGGGCCGCCGCCCTAAGCAGTCAGAACAGAGACAAACAGACAGCATGAATAGAAGCCAGGCTAGCAGACTGGACTGAAGATCAAGTTTGCGATCTTGCATAGTGAGAGATGGTGCACCATGCAAGCCCGCCACCAGGTATGTTACACTTATACACATGTTCACAATTGCACAAATGACTGGCACGGCAGAGAATAAGCGCTCATCCTCCACCTCCACGATGTGCAGTGGCATAATGAAGTGAACTTATTTTACGGCTGACATCACAGCTGTGCTTCAGAGGTGCATTAAAGAAGTTGTCCACTACATTTATATTGATGCTCTATCAATGTCTGATTGGCAGGGCTGGCGGACCCTGGCCTATCAGCTGCTATCAGTGTCGGCAGCAGCTGTCGTTGGCCAAAAGTGTTTACTTGCGGTGCTTGGCCATCTAGTTGTTGAGGTCGCTGTTCGTACAGTATATCTGCCTCCCAATGAATTGAATAGGAGTACCCCGTGGTGGCCACTACAATTAGATGGCCAAGCTCTACAAGTAAGCATTTCCAGCAGCCGCCGCCACCACCGATAACAGCTGATCGGCGAGGGTGCTGGACCCCAGCCAATCAGACGATGATGCCCCATTCTACGGATAGGGCATCATTGTAAAAGTTGTTGACAACTTCTTTAAGGTAAGTTCTCGGTATTAGCTGAAGACACTGAAAACTATAATTTTGGTGACATCGTATTAGTATGAGCAGGGCTGTGGAGACGGTAAGCTAAACCTCCGAATCTGACTCCTCAATTTCCATGACACCGACTCCGACTCCATGACTCCGAATCCCTAATACATGGCTCATCTTTAAGTGATAAATTTATGATAGCACAGATTCATCTCAGCTAAAAGTCTACACCCTTAGACTATAAAAGGACAGACGTTTGTAGGACATTTCATAACTTTCCCAAATTGTTATGAAAACATATTCCCTACAAACTGCATTGAACTACTGTACCCAATTTATTATATATTTTAGGAGTGGGTCCATTTTATACCAAGTTCACCAAAATGAACACTGACTAAGAATCCACAGCCTTGAGTATGAGAGGGCAGTATGGGAGAACATGGTTCAAGAGGGGGGGAGAAATGTGCTAGAAAGCAGCATGGGAGGGACATTATGTTGTCAGTAAGGATGATAGCTTGTGGGATGCACAGTATTGAAAAGAGGCAGCTTGTGGTGAACTGTTTGGAGAGAAGGCATCGTGTGTGGGATAGAATGGAGAGGGGGCAGCATGAGGGGGAAGTATGAATGGAGAGGGGACAGCTTGTGGGAGACTTGATAAAGAAGGGACAGTATGGAGATGGCTACAGCATCAACATAATTAGTAGATAGGGGACAGCATAAACTGGGGATGGTGTGGATGTCATAGTTCATAAGGGAACTGTGTGGAGGTTAAAGTTCATAAGGGTGGTTAGTGTGGCAGTTATAGTTCACAAAATCAGAGAATGTAGACATTATAGTTCAAAAGGGAAAACAGTCTGGCGGTTATAGCTAATATGAGCAAACAGTCTGGTGGTTATAATTCATAAGGACAATTGTGGCGGTCATCGCTCCTAAGACAGAATTGTGTGGAGACTGTGGTTGACAAGGAGAGCAGTGTAGCGGTTATAAATCATAAGGGGGGATATTGTGGAGGAAATATTTTCTAGTAGAGGGAAGTTTAGGACATATATCTTGAGAAGGACAAAGTGGGTGTCAAATTTTGTACAAGAAGCACAGTGAGGGGCAATTATTCAGGGGCACAGTATAGCAGGGATGTGGAGTCGGTAAGCCAAACCTCCGACTCCGACTCTGTCTCCTCAATTTCCATGACACCGACTTCAACTCCGACTCAGACATACATAGTTCATGTTTAAGTGATAAATTTACTGTAGCAGCACAGATTCATCTCAGATAAAAGTCTAGACCCTTAGATGAGGAATAGGACAGACATTTATAGGACATTTCATAAATTTCCCAAATTATTATGAAAAAAATATTCCCCACAAACTTCATTGAACTACTGTACCCAATTTATTATATATTTTAGGAGTTGGAGTCGGTCCATTTTATACCAACTCCGATTTCAACTCCATCAAAATGGACACAGACTCCACGACTCCAACTCCGACTCCACAGCCCTGCAGCATAGAGCAGATATTTTCAATCAGGAACATTATAATGATACTCTTATTTTGAAAGGTACTGTGTTGGGATGTGCTGCAGAAGACTAGAGAAGATGGAAGTCTGTAGACACAAGCTGTGGATGTGAAAAGTCATCATGGCGTCTGGACAACATGGAGAAGAATAGAAAGAAAACAACACCAATCAGAGAAGATGTCGCTTATAAAGTACCGGGATATAAATGTTTATTTGTGATGTTGCCTGTCTCATCAGTACTGTGGCTTCTGTATAGTCCGCAGTCTGATGTTGACTGATAGCAACGCTTAATATCTCCTTACCATTGTTATGGACATACTGGGAGTTATAGATTTGGGAGATAAAAATGTATATGTTGGGGCAAGATTTGACATTGCAATTGATTGCTGTATTAAAGGGACTCAGCAAAGGATGACTCTTCAAGCTAAGTACATGTGCTTGGTTCTTCACGGCTGTGCCAATCATTTAAATTCACCTTTACATCTGCTTCATACTCCTTTCTTCTCTGATTATCAGCTCTAAATTCATAAGGCCTGAGAAAGGCAGAGATAGATGGAAACAAAGCAGATGAGAAAGTGAAATTTAAATTATTGGCCCAGCGGTGATGCACCGAGAGCTTGTACTTTGCTTGAGCAGTAATTTTGTGCTGACAGAGCACCTTTAAAGGAGGTATCACAATTCAGAATTTTTTTTTACCCAAGTGCAGTTTGTTATACTGTATAAACATAAAATACGTGCATTACAAACTGTCTCCAGGTGCAGTGCTAAGTCTTCTGCATCGGTGTCTGGAATTGGCTGCATTACTGATGTCACATCGACAGTGTGGCAGACAACAACCTAGCTCAGCGGCTCTGAGCAAGTCATTCTATCTATTCTGGCAGAGCTTACTTATTAGCTGCCGCATTGTCAAAGTGACATCAGGACTGCAGTCAATTCCAGACACTAGTGCAGCAGCTGAAATATATCAGTGGACCTGGGGACAATGAGTACAGCTGGTTTATTTTTTAATAACAAACTGCGCAGAGGTACAACATTTTCAGAGTTTAACAGGACAAATCCTTTAAGCTTAGTGCTGTATCTATGTACTGATGATGATTTTGGAAAAGTACTCATGCAGAAATTCTGATTTTTTTTGATTATGTATTAATGTATTGATGGTGGTTCTGGTGATATTGTTATCTCTGTATGGTAGTTCTAGTCAAGTATTCATGTACTGTTTGTGGTTCTGGTGATGTATTCAAGTAATGATGAGGGTTCTGATACTGTACTTGTGCATTGATGATGGTTCCAGTGCTATATTCAATTACTGATTATGGTTCTAGTGATGAATTTATGCATCAATGGTGGTTTTGGTGCTATGTTTAAGTACTGATGGTGGTGCTGGTGCTGTATTTATACACTGATGAAATGTTCTTGTGATATATTCATGTAAAGATAATGGCTCTGGTGCTGCCTTCCCTCATTAAAATAAAATACACAATTAAAAATATTTTGTTATGTCCATATGCATAAAAACACATAAGCTCTGTTCACACATGTTGGGTTTTTCAGCGTCACAAATCTGCAGCACAACCTAGTCTCTGGCAGGAAGTCAGCTGTGTCAAAAATTCAGGTTTTACTGTCTTTTTTGTGCGTTTTTTTTTAACTGTCCTACTGTCTCTTGTAAGGTGGCTAACAGACACATAGTTGATGGGAGGTATGTATCACAGAGATGTCTGTCTTCTGATGTAACCCGGAATGTTGCTCCAGTGCACGCAAGCAGTAAGAGGACTGTTTGGTGCACCTGGGACGGGGTTACGGGTAGTTGGGAGAGATGGGCGAGTCTAGCTAGCCACATACCTCACGTCTGGGCGTGGTTAAAATATAAAAAGGAGGCCGGTGTTTGGCACATGGTCTGTGTGTTTGGAGGGAGAATGCTTCCTGTGTGTTGTGGTCTCATGACTGAGCCAGTGAAAGGGATGCTATCCACAGCCTGTGTGCCCACACGACTGGCTAACCAGAGACTTTGCCTTAAGGACTTTTTACTTAGTTTTTGCATGAATTAAAGGCTGTTTGTATTCCTTTTGCCTGGTTGATGAAGTAATAAATCGACATGGACATTTAAAGGAAAATGCTTCCCGATGAACACAAGTGAGTAGAAACCCCACAATTGGTGTTAGTAGTTTGGACAGCATTCCCAGCAGAAACGTGTGACCGCTAAAAGGAAGACTGCATGTTCAGGGTGAAGTCTGCCACAAGCCAGCAAGTGACAACAGACAAAATGGAGGACCGGCTGAAACATTTAGTGCAGGCGCAGCAGGCACAACATCAGCAACACCAGCAATTAATGCAGTAGCAACAAATGGTGCAACGAGAGACCACTAAGTTGCTGATGCAGCAGATCCAGCTCCAGAAGCAGCAGCAACAGGATGAGTATCATCAACAGCAGCAGCAGTTCAAGTTACTTGCAGAGACGATCTGTGGCACGGTGACCGCAAAGACAAGGTCAGTGGACGATTTTTCTATCTGGAAGGCGGTAAGGAGAGCCCTACAGAAAATGACCCAGGGGATGACAGAGGCCTTCCTGACTGTGTTTGAAAGGGTCACCGAGAGGGAGAAACTTCTGACAGAGCAGTGGGCAGAAGTGCTGGTGCCATACTTGATGGGGGAGTCCCAGAAGGCTTACTATGACTTAGCTCTGCAGGACGCCAAGGAATATGGCAAACTTAAAACCGAAATTCTAGCGCACCTGGGGATGACGTTGACTGTCAGGGCACAGTGGGTCCACCGCTGAGAGTATTACCGGTACAAACCCCCTCGCTCCCAAATGTTTGACCTTTTGCACCTGGTCAACAATGGCTGCAGCCGGAGTCCTCTACTCCTGCGCTGATGGTAAAGCGAGTGATGATGGATCGGTTTGTGCATTCCATGCTGAAGCCAGTAAAGACCTGGTTTGCCCAAGGTGATCCCCGGAATGTAGATGGACTGGTCGAGAGATAACAAGGGGTTGAGGGTTCCCTGGGAAGGCAGCCCACTCAATACAGGGGGCGGAGGCCCAAAAGGGGGTGGGGCGTCCCAGGTCCAAAGGGGCGGGGAAGGAAATGCTCAAAGTCCCTACGAGTGAAATTATTTACTGGAAGTGCAGCGGCCCAGGCCATATAGCTGCCCGTTGTCCCCTGACCCTCGAGCAGATGGACTGCAGTGTCTGGCCTGCAGTGTGAACTGTCCACCCAACGAGGGGCCACAAGCATGTCCTATGAAGGTAAATGGTTGGCAGGTAACGGGACTGCTGGACTCCGGGAGTCTGGTGACACTTGTGAAGGCCACATTTCCTCTCCAACTGATCCCAGGAAAGAAGCATTCATAGTGATGCTAAAGACTTCCCCACGGCCAGAGTGGTCAATGAAACGGCCCACGGTATTGAGTCCTACGAGGTCGCTGTTGTCCAAGACTTGTTGCACCCCATCATTATAGGCCGGGACTTTTGTTTGTTTTGGGATCTGTTGGGGAAGGGTTCTGGGTTCGCTCGCTTTGATAAGAAACCAGTTTGTTCACACACGTTGTGTTTTGCTGCGTATATTGCAGCAGATTCTTATGCAAATTTTCAGCTGGGTCTAGCAGTACCAGCAAAGTCTATGAGAAACCAGAATTCTCTGTTCACACATGTTGCTTTTTGTTTGCTGCGCATTTTCTGCCTTGCTTGCGTAATTGGAAAATAGAACATGTCACTTCTTTCAGCGTTTCTGCGCAGAAAACGCACCTGAATTTTTGCTGCATATTTTAACCCATAGGAAGTAATGGCTGGTCAAAAATATGCAGCAAACACGCAACAATATACGCAGCAAATACGCAAGTTTTTTACGCAACTGTTTTCCTGCCAGAGAAAAGTTAGCAGCAGATTTTCAGCAGAAAAAAACGTGTGTGAACATAGCATAAGAGATATCACCACACCCAGAGTTAGACGGATTTCCCTTTTGTGTTCTTGTGGATGATGAGGCGATAGTGTCTCCTGAGTCAGACATTCCGGAGTTAGGGGTGACCAGTGAGAATTTTGGATATGCCCAACATAAGGACCTAACTATGATGAAGCCTTTAATAATGTCACGGTCATGAATGGGATTGCACAGGAGCCGGGGGCTGACACAAGACTTCTCTATTTAATGTTGAGTGGGGAGTTGTTGTACCGTGTTCCGAAAGTGAGGGAGGAGCTTGTGGAACAGTTATTGGTACAGGGCCCTACAGACTAAGGGTGTTGGACATGGCCCATTCACATGTCTTGGAAGGACATCTGGGAGTGGAAAAAATTCAGGGACGAATCATGCAGAAGCTTTATTGGCCTGGATTTCACCAGGAAATAGTAAAGTATTGCAGGTCCTGCCCTACATGCCAGATTATCCACCCCACCTCTCACTTTCGAAGTCGCCTCGTGCCTTTGCCCATCATTGAAGTGCTGTTCGAGAGAATTGCTATGGATTTGGTCTGTCCCCTCGATAAATCTGCTCGTGGGCATCAATATATATTGGTCATCTTGGACTATGCCACCCGCTATCCTGAAGCGATCCCTCTGAGAAACTCCTCAGCCAAGAGTATAACTCGCGAGTTGGTCAATGTTTTCTCCCGGACAGGATTATCAACAGAGATCCTGACCGACCAAGGAACACCCTTTTTGAGTAAGGTGATGAAGGAATTGCGTAAGGTCTGGCAAATCTCCCAACTGAAAACATCAGTATACCATCCTCAGACAGATTGCCTCGTGGAGAGGTTCAACAAAACTGTGCTGAGGAAGGTCATAGAAAAGGATGGCAGAGACTGGGATTGTCTCCTGTCGTATCCGTTGTTCTCTATCTGAGAGGTTCCACAGGCCTCTACTGGGTTCTCGCCATTTGAACTCCTGTATAGCCGACATTTGCGGGGTCTCCTGGATGTAGCAAAGGAAACCTGGGAAGCCAAGGTCACACCCCAGAGGAGCGTCATCGAGCATGTCGCCCTGATAAAGGAGAGGATTGCGAAGGTGATGTCCATCATAAAATAACATCACCTCCGGGCACAAGAGGCTCAGGCCAGGGTCTACAACCGATCAGCCAGAGTGCGGCAGTTCATTCCTGGTGACAGAGTCCTTGTGTTAATTCCTACTGTTGAAAGCAAGTTCTTGGCCAAGTGGCAATAGCACTATGAGGTGGTGAAAAATGTTTTCGAAGTGAATTATAAGATTCATCAACCAGGATGACGTAAGCCATACCAGATCCATCACGTGAATCTCATCAAACCGTGGCAAGACATAGAGGCTGTTGAAGCTCCGAGCTTGTTGGCCAAACCAGAAGGCGAGGTTGGAGGAGTCGCAATAGCGGAGACACTAATGAAAGACCATAAACAGCAGTGTCGGGAATTGCTACAGAAGAACAGGGATCTGTTCTCAAAATTTCCGGGATGCACAAAGGTTATAAAGCACGAGGTTCTGACGGAGCCTCATGTGCGAGTGAACTTGAAGCCCTATCAGATTCCTGAGGCCTGACGAGAGTTGCTCTCCATAGAAGTGAGTCGTAAGCTGAAACTCAGGGTCATTGAGGAATCCAAGAGCGGTTGGTCGAGCCCAACTGTACTGGTCTCAAAACGAGATGGCGAATGGAGAATCTGCAATGACTATCGGTAGTTGAATGAGGTCTCCAAATTAGACCAATATACGATACAGCGTGTCTATGAGCTGATCGAGAGACTTGGGCCAGCAAGGTACATAACCGCCTTGGAGTTGATGAAGGAATATTGGCAGATCCCTATTTCACAGGGAGCCTAAAGAGAAGACTGAGTTATCTATGCCGGACAGATGCTTCCAATATGTTCGGATGCAGTTTGGACTGCAGGGAACCCCTACCACCTTCCAGAGAGTCATGGATTGAATCCTTGCACCCCATAAGAAATACTCAATGATATACAGTTAGGTCCATATATATTTGGACAGAGACAACATTTTTCTAATTTTGGTTCTAGACATTACCACAATGAATTTTAAACAAAACAATTCAGATGCAGTTGAAGTTCACAGACTTTCAGCTTTCATTTGAGGGTATCCACATTAAAATTGGATGAAGGGTTTAGGAGTTTCAGCTCCTTAACATGTGCTACCCTGTTTTTAAAGGGACCAAAAGTAATTGGACAGATGAAATAATTGTAAATAAAATGTTAATTTCTAGTACTTGGTTGAAAACCTTTTGTTGGCAATGACTGCCTGAAGTCTTGAACTCATGGACATCACCAGATGCTGTGTTTCCTCCTTTTTGATGCTCTGCCAGGCCTTCACTGCGGTGGTTTTCAGTTGCTGTTTGTTTGTGGGCCTTTCTGTATGAAGTTTAGTCTTTAACAAGTGAAATGCATGCTCAATTGGGTTGAGATCAGGTGACTGACTTGGCCATTCAAGAATATTCCACTTCTTTGCTTTAATAAACTCCTGGGTTGCTTTGGCTTTATGTTTTAGGTCATTGTCCATCTGTAGTCTGAAACGACGACCAATCAGTTTGGCTGCATTTGGTTGGATCTGAGCACACAGTATGGCTCTGAATACTTCAGAATTCATTCGGCTGCTTCTGTCCTGTGTCACATCATCAATAAACACTAGTGACCCAGTGCCACTGGCAGCCATGCATGCTCAAGCCATCACACTGCCTCCGCAGTGTTTTACAGATTATGTGGCATGCTTTGGATCATGAGCTATACCACGCCTTCGCCATACTTTTCTCTTTCCATCATTCTGGTAGAGATTGATCTTGGTTTCATTTGTCCAAAGAATGTTTTTTTTAGAAAAGTCCAGTCTAGCCTTTTTATTCTTGATGCTTATGAGTGGCTTGCACCGTGCAGTGAACCCTCTGTATTTACTTTCATGCAGTCTTCTCTTTATGGTAGATTTGGATATTGATACGCCTACCTCCTAGAGAGTGTTGTTCACTTGGTTTGCTGTTGTGAAGGGGTTTCTCTTCACCATGGAGATTATTCTGCGATCATCCACCACTGTTGTCTTCCGTGGGCACCCAGGTCTTTTTGCATTGATGAGTTCACCAGTGCTTTCTTTCTTTCTCAGGATGTACCAAACTGTAGATTTTGCCACTCCTAATATTGTAGCAATTTCTCGGATGTTTTTTTTCTTCTGTTTTTGCAGCTTAAGGCTGTGTGCCCACGATGCGTTTTTCAAGCATTTACGCTGCGAAATTTCCGCAGCGTAAACGCTTGGGAAACCTTCCCTCATGGTCACCAATGCAATTCCGCACTTTCAATGCCCATGCTGTGGATTTTTCCGCAGCGTTTATGCTGCGCTCAAAAATCCGCAGCATGTCCATTAATTTTGCGGTAGCGCTGCGTTTTCGCTGCCATTGACTTGCATTAGAGAGCATGAAAAATGCATCACTGCATCTGTACATGCGCCTTCCATGCGTTCTAATGTGCGGATGGTACCCGGGTGTGGAGAAGAGGAGACTCTCCTCCGGACCCAGGTACCATAAAACTTGTAAAAAAAAGAATAAAATAAAAAATAAAGATTATATTCACCTTCCGACGGCCCCCGGACTCCTTCCCTGTGCTAGCGAGCAGATCGCGAAGGGCTGTAGGACCTACGCTGACGTCACAGTCATGTCACGGCAGGTCCTTCAGTACAGTGTCCCGCGATGTACCGGCAGCCAGCACATGAGCGCAGCAAGACACCAGGGGCCATCGGAAGGTAAGTAAAGATTTATTTTTTTATTTTTAACATTCTTTAAGGTCACACTATAAAAATCCATGCCGGTTGCATGGATTTATATAGTGTGACCTAGTTGTCAAGCACTTTCCAAGTGATGCTAAAATCACTTGGAAAGCGGTTGACACCCGCATGCGGAAATGCAAATGAAGAACGCTTCATTTCCGCATATCCCTGGCAGGAAAAACGCATGCACAATCTGCATGCGTTTTTTCTGCCAGGGAGATGCAGAAATGCTGCAGAAATTTTCTGCTTCATTTCTGCATCGTGGGCACATAGCCTAAGGATGGCTTGTTTCACCTGCATGGAGAGCTCCTTTGACCGCATGTTTACTTCACAGCAAAACCTTCCAAATGCAAGCTCCACACCTCAAATCAACTCCAGGCCTTTTATCTGCTGAATTGAAAATGACATAAGAAAGGGATTGCCCACACCTGTCCATGAAATAGCTTTGGAGTCAATTGTCCAATTACTTTTGGTCCTATTAAAAACAGGGTGGCACATGTTAAGGAGATGAAACTCCTAAACCCTTCATCCAATTTTAATGTGGATACACTCAAATGAAAGCTGAAAGTCTGAACTTCAACTGCATCTGAATTGTTTTGTTTAAAATTCATTGTGGTAATGTCTAGAACCAAAATTAGAAAAATGTTGTCTCTGTCCAAATATATATGCACCTAACTGTACCTGGATGATATTGCAAACTGGACTGGAAAAGTCATCTGGAAAAGGTCCAGGTGGTGTTTGATGCTCGAAAGAAGGCGGGGTTTTCAATAAATCTGAAAAAATTGTGCCATGGGAAAAGTAGTAGTCAAATACCTGGGATATGTAGTGAGTAGAGTCGAGATCAAACCCCAAATCACTAAATTGGAACTAATCCAAGCTTGGCCGAAACCACTGTCGAGGAAGCAAGTTAGAACCTTCCTGGGAATCGTGCGATACTACAGGAGGTTCATCCCAAACTTCGTCATGATGGCCGCACCCCTGATCTCATTAAGGGAACAAAATGAGCCATGGCCAAATGGACTGGAGAGGCGGAGACGGCCTTTCAAGAAATGAAAGTGGCTCTGTGTAGGCAACCGGTTCTGGTTGCCCCCAACTTCAAGAAAAAATTTATACTCCAAACAGAAGCATCAGATGTCACATTAGGAGCAGTCCTTTCCCAGGAGATACACAGGGAGGTGCACCCTGTTCTCTACCTGAGTGGGAAGCTGTACTCATGCGAGAAAAAATATTCTATCATAGAGAAGGAGTGCTTGGCCATAAAGTGGGTGGTGGACACGTTACGGTACAATCGCACGAAAGTTTAGATTTGTATCCGACCATGCCCCACTCAGATGAATGAAGGGAAAAAAAAGGAAAAAACGCTAGGGTCACCCTAGGTTTTTAGCCCTACAGGATTTCAACTTCCAGGAAGAACATAGAGCAGGGAAGCTATAGTTGTGCTCAAAAGTTTACATACCCCGGCAAAATTTTTGGTTACTTGGCCTTGTTTCAGAGAATATGAATGATAACAAAAAACTTTTTCTCCACTCATGGTTATTGGTTGGGTGAAGCCACTTATTGTCAAACTACTGTGTTCTCTTTTTAAATCTTAATGACAACCAAAAACATCCAAATGACCCTGATCAAAAGTTCACATACCCTGGTGATTTTGGCCTTTTAACATGCACAGAATTTGTCACAAATGGGTTTGAATGGCTACTAAAGGTAACACCCTCACCTGTGACCTGTTTGCTTGTAATCAGTATGTGTGCATAAAAGCTGAGTGAGTTTCTGGGATCCAGACAGACTCTTGCATCTTTCATTCAGCCACTGACGTTTGTGGATTGTGAGTCATGGGGAAAGTAAAAGAATTGTCAATGGATCTATGGGAAAAGGTAGTTGAACTGTATAACACAGGAAAGGAACGCTTTTGTCTGGTTTATGAAGTAATAAACTGACAAGAACATTTAAAGGAAAATGCTTCCTGTTTGCTCCTGACACACCCAAGTGAGTAAAAACCCCACACTCTATTTATGCATGTACATAAAGTTCTGTGAAAAAAGAACCCCATTCTATTTTGCCATCAAAAACGCTGAAAAAACGTTACCTGCGTTTTTTCAGCATTTTTTTCCCCACCCATTACTTCCTATGGGGGAAAAACGCTAAAAGAAGTGACATGCTATATTTTCCAAAACCCAACCAAGGCCCAAATTACGCAAAAAAAAGATGTGTGAATAGAGAATTCTGGTTTCTTATAGACTTTGCTGGTACTGCAAAATGCAGCTGAAAATTTGCATAAAAATCTGCAGCAAAAAACACTGAAAAACCCAACATGTGTCAACCTAGCCATACAGTACAGAGAAAAAAGTAATAGAACTGCTTTTTCACACCTAAAAATGCAGCAAAAAGCCATCAAAATGTTCTCTGCACTCAGAATTGATTTCAATAAATATTTCAACTTACAAAGCAAGAAACAGCCCTCACATTGCTCTATGGACAGAAGAATAAAAATATAACAGGTCTTCAAAAATGGCATCACAAACCAAATCTTCATTTTTTTTTACAAAAAGTAAAAATCTATGATAGTTTGGTACTGCTGTAATTGCAATGACCTGGAGAATCATGTTCACATGTCACTTTTACCACACAATCAATATCTTAAAAGCAAAACTCCAAAAAAAACAATGATGGAATTGTGTCTATTCATTACAGGTTTATATTGAACTGCTGGGAGCAGTGACACTTGAATATTCACGTCTGGCAACAAAAAAGCTACAATCAGCCCTGCCCCCACAGACATTAGATAGTCAACCGATTCAAGACCAAATTATAGGTTTAGCCAACTTCTATATGAGAATTAGAATTAAGTGACAACATACTGATTGCTGGGGATCCAACTGCTGAGCCCCCAAGCAATCAAGTCACAATATGATGTTGCTTTTCAGTTACAGTATGGTGGTGCTAAAGTCATGTTAGAAAAGTATTATTTTATAATTTACTAGCTATATGGCAGTATTCGTTACAGTTACATATTTAGTAATGTTATGGTGGCATATAATGGTACTGTTCAGTCAATACAGTTAAAGGGGTTGTCCACTACTTTCACATTGAAATACTGTTTTGGGTTTCCTGTGGGGTATTTTTGCATTCTGTGATTTTTGAATTATCCAGTGTTCTGGGCATTCACAGTTCTAAAAAACAATTAGTTAACAGGTGGCACGGCAGATGACATCCATTAAAATCCATGTAACACTGACTTTTATCATGCTAAAAAAATGGACTGCAGTAAAAAAAGAAGACAATTTAAGACATTCTTGTCCCCATTTAAATGACATAATTTTGCATTCCAAGTAAATGGCCAAAATACAGTTCTCTCAGTCCTTAAGTTCTCAACCTGGGATCAGTTGATAACTGAGCTCCAACACTCCACAAGCCATCCATCCATCATCTCTTCTGCCACAGCCATAGGTCCTATCTCTTCAGTGTCCTTACATCAACTCTCCCACTAAAACATGTCTTTTTCTCTACATCTCTGGGGTCAGCCCCCTCCCAGCACAGAAGTGATCACCCTCCCACTCAAGCATTCACTGTAAGCCAAAAGCAATGAAGAATATTCTAGAAGCCTTCATTTGAGAAAAGATGTAAGACCCCCTGTGATGACGGCTCCACTGTGTCTCAATCCACTCACCTAATGAGACCATTGGCTGTTTGAAACAATGGACTCCTGTGATAAAGATGTCCTGAGATACAGATTAGTGGAATGCTGGACATTTTACAAGTGAATCTAGTGTACACACTGACAAGTTAGCAGAACTATATAAAACATGACAAGTAAATCACTAATAAAACACAATAATAATATTAACAAAAATGGTGGTCCATTGCTGGAAAAGTATCATAGTCTTTAGAAAATGGGCAGCTCCTCACATTTATCATGCTAAAAAAATGGAATGTAGTAAAAAAAGAAGACAATTTAAGGCTATGTGCCCACGTTGCGGACCTGAAGCATATTTTTTACGCTTCTCCCTGGCGGGAAAATCGCATGCGGATATTACATGCGGTTTTCCCGCCAGGTAGAAGCGTTTGTGAGGCGTCTTTGCATGCATTTCCGCATGCGGGTTATCAAGCACTTCTCCAAGCGATTTAAGCATCACTTGGAAAAGTGCTTGACAACTTGTTCATACTATATAAATCCATGCAACCGGCATGGATTTATATAGTGTGACCAAGTAATAGTTAAAAAAAAGAATCAGAATGGTAAAAAATAAAGTTTATACTCACCTACCGATGCATTCTCTGCCCCGTCCGGAGTCTTGAGCGGCTCTCGCTGTTGTGTGCAGGACCTGCGGTGACGTCATTGAGTCATGTGATGGGTCACATGACTCAATGACGTGGCACGTCCTTCAGACAACAGCGCGACGGAGGGAAAACATCAGAAGATAAGTATAAACTTTATTTTTTCTTTTTTTTACAAGTTCTTTGGTACCCAGGTCTGGATGAGAGTCTCCTCTCCTCCAGACTTGGGTACCATCCGCACATTGATCCCGCAGCGCTTCCGCAAAATTAATGAACATGCTGCGGATTTTTGACCGCAGCATATACGCTGCGGAAAAATCCGCAGCATGGGCATTGACATTGCGGAATGCCATTGGGGACAATGGGGGGCGGATATACATGCGTTTTACAAGCGTTTACGCTGCGGAAATTCCGCAGCATATACGCTTGAAAAACGCTACGTGGGCACACAGCCTAAGACATTCTCGTCCCCATTTAAATGACATAATTTTGCATTGAATATTTCCATTTTTATCATATCAAATGGATCCAAAAATGGAAATAACTACTGGACATGTGAACAGAGCCTTATACTACAATGTAACAATACCGGAATGATAGCCATATTTCTTGCTTACCTTGGTTGCACCTCCTCATCTTCATTATCTGTTACCGGCGTCTTCCAATGGACTGTTTTTTTTGCTTTTTCTTTTTGTTTATAGTTTCCTACAATTTATACAAAAACTGATTATAATTCTCATTCACCTTAAGATTTACACATGCAGAACCTATTACACACTATTGGGATAAAACAATTGGGACACATACACATTAATCCCAAAGGAGCTTTTATGATATTCCATTCTAAATGCATGGTCATTAATATGGAGTTGATCTCGTTTTGCAAATATTACAGCTCCCACGCATTTGGAAGGCATTTAAAAAAAAACTTTTTTTTTTGTGTGCAATTTTTTATCTATTCATCCAGAAGAGAATTTATCAGGTTAGCGACTGATGTTGGACAAGAGGACCTGGCTTGTAATCTCTAGTTCAGCCAAAATGTATCTGATAGAGTTGAGGTCAGTCAAGTTCTTCCACTCCAAACTCACCCAACCATGTCTGTTTTGGACTTTCATGAACTGACTTGTGACAACATGTTATTAGGGCTCACTTGCGAGAAAAACGGAAGAGTGCAATCCGATAAAAAAACGGATTGCACTCTGACCAATGTTAATCAATGGGTTACATCTAATTTGCGATTTTTTTTCTCAGCTGAAATCGAACTGAGAAAAAAAATCGCAGCATGCTGCATATTGCCGCGTATCTCGGACGAGACTCGCCAATGCAAGTCAATAGGTGCGAGGAAAAAAAACGGACGGCATACGGACCATCTGTATGCCATCTGATTTTTACGGATACATTACCATTCTGTAGCACAGAACACTGTAAATGATCCTGTAAGTGATTGCAGAATAATAGCTGCAGAGAAAAAAAACGCATTGTATATAGATGCCATACGGATGCTAGGTGTGAAAAATCGCATAGCAGTCGCATGACACTCGCATGGCACTCGTCCGTTTCTTCGGTCTAGAATACGGACCTTTTTTTTCTCACATATGGGTATGAGGCCTTACAGAAACATGCTGAATTCAGGATGCTCTTTAAAATGAGTCAATCTTTTACAAATGTTTGAAGGGGCAGGCTGCATATTTAGGTGCTGGATTTTATATACCTGTGGCAATGGGACAAAAAGAAAAAACCCGAATTCAATGACTAAGTTGTGAGTTTCAATCCTTGGCCTTAGGCCATAGCCCCACTATCCGTATTTGGCCGCGGCCCCACTATGAGTATTTGGTCAGTATTCGGTCAGTATATTTTTTCAGGAGTGGGTGTCAAAACCAGGTGAAGAACAATCAAAGAAAAGGTATAAAATAGAAACAAAAGCACAAATTCTTCATTTATCACCCACTCCTGGTTTTGGCTCCAACTCCTGAGAAAAAATACTTATGATACCAAACACTACACTTCTGGGTATACTTCGGTGCACAAGTAGGACCTGGCACTGGCTTCTTCACATAGACTGAAATATTTTATTGTTCATAGAAATTCCAGATTCAAGATTTGTCGGTCATAAAGACCCTACCCTTCAGACAGGCAGAGTAGGGAGAGGTGCTGCTGAGCTAGGGAGAGAATTGATGGTTTATTTAGTTAGGAATTCCAAAGCAATATACGATGGAATCGTGGAGTCGGAGTTGGAGTGGGTGTCATGGAAATCGAGGAGTCGGAGTTGGAGTCGAAGGTTTGGTTTACCAACTCCACAGCCCAGCATTTTATACCGACTACGATTAAGACTCCACCAAAATGGACACCGACCTCGACTTTACAGCTCTGGACTTCCCCCTCTCTGATTCTAACCAGATTGGAGGCTCCCCTTGAATCCGACTTGGAGACTACCTTAGCTCCAACAACCTTGATGAACAAATCAGGAATCAGAGGAAGATTGTATTGGCCAAGGATAGTAATTTGATTTAATGCCCGGAAATCTAAACAGGGATGTAGACAGTCATCTTTTTTCTTCACAAAGAAGAACCCTGCCGCCACGGACGAAGATTGGGTTCTGATATGTCCCTTCTCCAGACTTTCCGCAATGAAATCCTTCATGGTTTGTCTCTCAGGGCCAGAAAGATTATACAGTCTGGACTTCGGTAGTTTAGCTCCGGGGCTAGGTTTAATAGGACAGTCATAAAAACGACGAGGAGGCAAATCCTGACACCCCCTCTCAGAAAAAACATCCTCAAAACCAGACAGAAAAGCAGGTGATATTTCCGTAGAGACAGTAGCAAGGGAAATATCTAAACAGTTCTCATGGCAGTAATCTCCCTATTCAATAATCTCCCATTTGCCAATCCACCAATGGGTTATGTTTAACAAGCCAGGAAATACCCAAAACAATCGGTGTGGGAAGATTGTCCAAGACATAGCAAGGAAATATTTCACAATGAACTCACCCCACCCTCAGTTTTACATTATGTACAATCTGAGTAAATGCTTTCTGAGCAAGTGGTGCCAAGTCGATGGGGAAAATGGAAATAGGTTTATCTAAAGTACAGCAAGCAAGACCATGAGTTTTCACAAACTCAGCATCAACCATGCCGACTCCGGCACCACTGTCAACAAACACAGAAATTTTCTCGGTTTTGCTCTCTAGCACCACATCTGCTGTCAGGACAAAGCTGGAACTGCAGGTTGGCCACAAATGCACCCCTTGGTTATCCAACTCCAGACTACCAAGAGTTAATCGAGTCTCCTTTTGTTTAGGAATTGAAGGACAGGTCCCAACAAAATGTCCCTTTTTCCCACAAAAAAAATACGCATATTTTCTTGCAAATCTTCAGGGAGATGTATGATGCAGAGATACCCCCTAACTGCATGGGTTCCTCCACCTCCCCCAGTACTGGTACACCCCTAGACCGCTCCCCCTGCAGAGGTACACAACCCCGACCAGAAGGCCTCGGAGAAGGTGGTATCACTCGTCTATCCCAAAGGCATCTATGAAGACGTATGGCCAACGGCATGGCAGCCTCCAAGGACTGAGGGGTTTCAGGTATCTTTCAACCTTTCAGAAAGCCCCTCACAAAATTGACTTCTAAGGGCTGAGTCATTCCATTTGGAATCCGTTGCCCATATACAGAATTCTGAATTGTACATTTACACTAACCGACTCAGCCAAGGCGACTCGGTCAGGGTCATCATAGATGAGGGACAGAGCCTCAAAAAAAACCTCCAAAGACTGGAGACAAACCAAGTCCTGCGGTAAAGAAAACGCCCACGACTGAGGATCTCACTGCAGTAGAGAGATCACAATTCCAATCCGTTGCTCCTCATTTCAGAAGGAATAGGGACGAAGTTCAAAATACAATTTGCATGCCTCCTTGATTACAAAAAATTTGTCCCTACCTCCAGAATACCTGTCCGGGAGGGCAACCTTGGGTTCAGGCTGGGCAGGCCTACATGCAGAGACCCAACATTGGCAACCTGGTCATTCACCTCCAGAGACAGAGAGCGGAACTACTCTGCGAGCTCTGCAACTGAACCCAAACCAGGGGAGAAAGGAAAAAAAAAAGGTCCACGCCCAAAAACACACAGAGAAAAAAAGTGTCAGGTTATTTTTTTGTTTTTTTTTTCCTTTTCAAAATGTGCTTGGCCGGCGATAACGTCATGCAAAGTATGGAAAGACTTAGAGCAACACAAAGGGAAGAGAAAAAGAGAGCCCAGACTCTAGGGAAAGGGGGGAGTGGAAACCTCCTAGTCTGGTATAATGTCATCCCATCTCCCCTATCGACCCTATATTGGCTCTTCACCAATCGTCGCACGCGTACCTCGCTCTGTCCTTCCCTGGCGTTAGACTCAGGCTAGGGAAGGGAGGAGATGACCAGTAGTCGATCCCCACAGAACACTAAAGGCAATAAGGGACGACAAACAGGGGAAATTGTTTAGCTTTAGACAACTCCAAACAAATGCGCACACGTACTCAGGCACCAGAGAGGAAGCAGTACTGCTCTTGCAAAAGCCTTCACAAGAAGTAAATGAATATTGCCAGTACCTCCCTATGATACACAGCAGGTATTTATACACCCAGACCAGGGAGTTATTTAACAAGAGGAAGGTAGCCGCTAGGTCCTAGAGACAGTCTGTAAGATGTCTGTAATGCCAAAAGTAGAGATCTCCTGCAGCCAACTGCAGGGCGACAGTCTGCCACTTCTGACACACCCGTTGCTAAATGGTTAATTATGGAAATTCATTTGGAATGTTAATTAATAATGGATATTCATTTTATCCTTAATTTTGAGTTCTATACAAGGATTGCATCAGCCATCGTGTCTAGTTGACATGCGCTATTTGTGTGTGTATTTTTAGTTCACTACCATATGTAGAACAGGTGTGCCATACGACTGGCTATAAAAGCCCATGGTACAGAAAGGGGGGGCTCTCTTGTTCTTCCCACCCCACAAGAAGAATCTTCATGCATGCTGAGAAGCAGCTGACGTAGGCCTGGACACGTGCTGGACAAAGACATGATTTACCAGCCAGGATCCAAGGAAAGATGGGTGAATCTCAACAATTAAGCTAATTATGGACAAATGGACAATTACTTTATAACTAATTATTGTATGTACCTGCTGCAATCTGATTCTTTTTAATGGACAATCCAAGAATAAATAGATACATTTTTTTATAAGAATATCGTGATATTGATACTTTGAGAAGTCCTCAGTAGAGAAAATAATACAGAAAGAAGTATTATTTTACACCCGTGACAATAAGAGACCCACTCCTTAATAATGGGAACAACAAAGCATAGCCGGCTGACGGCTGTCTAACAATAGTAAGGGCAAAGTGAAGGCCTTGTAAAAATAGGCTTTGCGACTTTCAGAGTACCTCCTTCATAAATGAAACAGGATTTGTCTGATCATGTCTTAAACACCATATGGCCAGATAAGGTAGTAAAATGTTAAAATCACATTTACTGATGTATGTATTTTTCATTGTTGAAAGCAATGCAAAAGTGCAAAAACGCATCAAAAACGCTATGTGTGAACATAACCCAACGTTTGGTGGAGCATTTGTGTTTTTGCTTTACATACAAGTCATTACCCTGGAAAGAATGTTCCTTACCATTTTTTTCAAGGAAAGTCCATTTTGGCTTACTTTTTGTATGTTTTATTCGCAGTCAGTAAAAGTGGAGTAAAAATGTTAACAGCAGTGACCAGGGAGTCAATGCTTCCAGAGGTCTTCCCCATGCTGTTTCCATAACAATTCAGCACTGTTTCCACCGATTTGGCCAATTTTTCGGCCCCCTTCAGAACTCCAGGGGAACCGCCGGAAAAATGCTCGAGTTTCCCACTGAATAACATTGGGCTGCTTGTGTTGACCATCCGAGCATTACGATTTGCCTGACCTTAGCAACGAGCACCTGAGCATTTTAGTGTTCTCTCATCACTGATTAGCGCCGTTCACTTAATGGTAATCTGTTGGTGATATGTTGACTCTGCTCTACAGGCCAGTTTACTTATGAGATTCCAAATTTACATAGAGTTTTCATTTACTACTTAAAAATAAAACAAAAAACTTTACAATAACCCTTCAGAAACCTGTGGTTGTACTACATGGAGGGCCGATGGTCAACAGAACTGAGGACCACTATGTAGTAGTCAGTTAAATGTCACTGTCACACTTGACATTGGCACTAAAGAAGTTCAAACTAATGTGATCAACTGTGAAGCTAGGTATACACAGCATTTGTGTTCACTGGTAGGTGCATGCCCTCAAGAGGTATATGTCTGACATTGGCCACGGTCAGGATGAGTGTCAAGGCATCTATCCGCTATAGAAGCTGACTAAGGAAAACCTATATTACATAGTATACCCTCCTTTGCTGTGGCATTCTGTGTAGGAAGGCACATCCCACTGCGCTTCCTTTACAATAAACAAATGGTATGCAGAAACTTTCTCCTCCATAATGAGCCTGAAAGAAGCCTTTTTTAGTCTCTTTCTTTTGAATAGGGGACTCTGGGAATGTTACAGCATGTCACGGAATGCAACAAGCCAAGTGAACAGACACAAGGTTTAACTAGCCTGGCAAAGTCAGCAACCACACTATGTGCTCTGCTAATGGTTCAAAGTAGGCCATCGCTGTCGAGATGTTCATCTGTTCTCAAAGCTAAAGGTTCCTCAGCATGAGGAAAAACTGAGAGTCAGAAAAATTGTTTTCCGTTCCGTAAGATTGATCCAGAGTCGGTATTCTGACGGAGACCAGAAACCATAAATGGTGTGAAAGCTGAACACCACATCTAGTTGTCAAAACCTGCCACAGGACGGTTTGAAAGGATCACTGGCAATGTAAGTAGGGGGGAGATATGCATCACGCAGATTGCTATCTCCCGTGATGTGAAAACCATTTGACTCCAGCATGTTATGTGCTCAGAGGGGTTAATCGGCCATGACAGGGTTGGATCTTTTTTGTGAGTGGCTGTCAGGCTATGTGCCCATGATGCAGAAATGCTCCAGATTTTTCCTGAGCGTTTCTGCATCTACCTGGCAGACAAAACGTTTGTGAAGGGTTTTGATCATGCGATTTCGCATGCGGGTTGTCAAGAGCTTTCTAAGCGATTTTAGCATCACTTGGAAAGTGCTTGACAACTTGGTAAAACTATATAAATCCAAGCAAACGGCATGGATTTTATAAAGAGTGACCAAGTTTGTTAAAATAAAGAATAAAAATGGTAAAAAATAAAAAGAAAACCATATACTCACCTTCCGATGGCCCCCGGTCTCCTAATTCGATGCGTCCGGTCTCTACGGTGTCTCGTGGTGGTGTAAAAGGACCTTCCATGACGTAATTTAGTTATGCGACGGGTCACGCGACCACCGACGTCAGCGGTTATGTGACCCGTCACATGAATAAATGACGTCATGGAAGGTCCTTTTAGACCAACGTGAGCTGCCGGGGAGCCAGGACGCTATGGAGGTTGGGGACAAATCAAAAGGTAAGTATAATGTATTTTTTATTTTAAATTCTTTTTTTTTTCTTTACAGGTACTATGGTACCCGGGTCTGGAGGAGAGTCTCCTCTTATCCAGACATGGGTACCATCCGCACATTGAATCGCTTAATATCCACATGTGCACATGTAGTCATGCGGATATTAAGCGATTCAATGCAAGTCAATGGTGGCGAAATCACCGCGATTCCGCAAAATAATTGGTAGTGCTGCGGACTTTTCCACAATGATAACCGCAGCGGAAATTTCCGCAGCATGTGCATAGCACATGCGGATTATCATTTGGGAACATAGCAGATCTCCTACCAGGACCGGCTCCTGGTTTTTGTGGGCCCCGGGCGAAAGAGTCTCAGTAGACGCCTTTAGCACATACCACGATTCATGAAGCACAGATACGGCGGAGAAATATAGGTACACAACACAGGTCCCAGGCTGCCACCTCATCCTTCACATATGGAAACATGCATGCACACACACAGTACGCAGACATGCACGCACACACACAGTACGCAGACACGCACACACACAGTACGCAGACACGCACACATAGTACGCAGACATGCACGCACACACATAGCACGCAGACACGCAGGCACACACACAGTATGTAGACACGCACACACACACAGTACGCAGACACGCACGCACACACATAGTACGCAGACACGCAGGCACACACACAGTATGTAGATAGGCACACACACACAGTACGCAGACACGCACACACACACAGTACACAGACATACACACATAGTACGCAGACACGCACGCACACACATAGTACGCAGACACGCAGGCACACACACAGTATGTAGACACGCACACACACACAGTACGCAGACATGCACGCACACAGACACACAGTACGCAGACATGCACGCACACACAGTACGCAGACATGCAAGCACACACAGTAAGCAGACACGCACACACACACAGTACGCAGACACGCAGGCCCACACACAGTACGCAGACACGCAGGCCCACACACAGTACGCAGACACGCAGGCCCACACACAGTACGCAGACACGCACACACACACAGTACGCAGACACGCACACACACACACAGTACGCAGACACGCACACACACACACAATACGCAGACACACACAATAAGCAGACACACACACAATACTCAGACACGCAAACACACAATACGCAAACATGCACACACACAATACGCAAACATGCACACACACACAATACAGACACACACACACAATACGCAGACACGCACACACACAATACGCAGACACGCACACACACAATACGCAGACACGCACACACACATAATACGCAGACACGCACACACACAATACGCAGACACGCACACACACACAATACGCAGACACGCTCACATACACAGTACGAAGACACACACAAAACGCAGACACGCACACACACAATACGCAGACATGCACGCAATACGCAGACATGCACACAATACGCAGACATGCACACAATACGCAGACATGCACACAATACGCAGACATGCACACAATACGCAGACATGCACACACAGTACACAGACATGCGCATGCACACGGCACACAGGTATGCACACACATACACACATGAACATGGTACACAGATATACACACACAATATACAGACATGCTTAGATACATACACATACATATTTGAGCACATTCTTAAAGACACATATAAAACAGATATCAATATATATATACACAGTCATACACACTGACATACACAGACATTCACATCATACATGCGCACACACATTAGAAATATTTTTTATATGGGGATTGGGGAAGCTCGCTCACCTGCCCCCTGGCCTGTGTCCCGTCCAGCTCCTCAGTCATGTGGCAGTGCAGGGCCTCAGGCATGTCACATGGCCCTGGGCCATCAGTGGGGCCCACTCGTTATCGGGGCCCAGGCCGCTACCCCGGCATCTGTACAGGGCCGCTTCCCCGGCATCTGTGCTGTTCAAGCCCTGCTCTGTTACATGCAGCAGCGTCTGCTCACCACATCTCCACCCCAAGGGTTTGGTTCAGGAAATTTAATGCCCAGCCACTGATGGTTTTTTTCTCTCTCTGTGTGTGTAGAGGCCAGAGACCTCCAGGGAAGTGGTTATGTGCAACTGTGCAGGACTGTTGATTGTACCCTGAGGGGACAGATCCCAACAGGTATATGGACTGTGCTATAAGTTATGTTTTGTTTTCTCATATTGCCAGAAAGGCCACGTTTATGTTGATCTCTGCACTGGTTTATGTCGTGTTTGAATAAACCTGCAGAAGAAATGTTCCTTGGAGGGATGAAATTACAATAAATTGCAGGAAGGCCGAAGACCATTGCAATAATCTATCTGTAGCAGGACATAAAACTTGGCTTTTGTTTAAGTAATAGTAAAATGAAAGTGATAGTAAAATGTGGTGAGAATATAATTATGATAAAGAGAGGGTCCGTAGTGAACACATCACACCATAAATATTTTTCTTTGACTCTGTACTACAAAATGTTTACCCACATGCTCACCTTCAAGTTACAAGTATGTCTTCAAGTTACAAGTACAAGTGCATCTCACTAAATTAGAATATCATCAAAAAGTTAAATCATTTCAGTTCTTCAATACAAAAAGTGAAACTGATATATTATATAGGGTCATTAAAAACAGAGTGATCTACTTCAAGTGTTTATTTCTGCTAATGTTGATGATTATGGCTTACAGACAATGAAAACACAAAACTAATTATCTCAGCAAATTAAAATAATTAACAAAAAAACACCTGCAAAGGCTTCCTAAGCGTTTAAAAAGATCCATTAATCTTTTTCAGTAGGCTCCACAATCATGGGAAAGACTGTTGACTTGACAGATGTCCAGAAGGCAGTCATTGACACAGTTCAGAAGGTTTTCATTTGGAAATCAAGGTTCCATAGTATGCTTCAATAGCCTGCAAATCAGGCCGCACTCCAAATATTTCTGGATCTACTGTATTTTTCAGACTATAAGACGCAATTTTTTCCTCCAAAATATTGGAGCAAAGTGGGGGTATGTCTTATAGTCCGATATACATAAATACTGTGGCTGTGGGTGGTGGGGGAAGCGACAGTGGCGGAATAGCGGTGCATAGGAGGCAGCAGCCACCTGCTGCAGCCTACACTGTGCCCGCTACTAAAGAAAATGAATATTCACTGCTCCCCACGTCCATGGGCGTGGGGAGTAGTGAATATTAATTTTCCTTAATAACTGGCACACTGTGCCTGCAGCCCGGCTCCTGGTAAGTATGGCACCCTGTATGTATGGCCCCCCCTCATCCCGGTATGTATGGCCTCTTTCATCCCTGTATTTAAGCCCACCTCATTCAGGTATGCTTGGTACCCCCTAATACCCGTCACGCTGCACAGAAAAAAAAAATAAACACTCATACTCACTTCCTCTCTCCTCCAGCGCTGTGTCACGCTCTGTAATGGAATAGTCACTGCTCACCATGCTGGGACTGCGTGTATGGGGAGCAGTGACCATTCATTCTCCCTAATAGCGCGCACACTTTAGCTGCTGTGCGGCTACCAGGATGAGGGGGCCATGCATACAAGGATGAGGGGGGCCATACATAGCGGGATGAGGGGAGCCATACATACAGGGATGAGGCATGAGAGGGGCCATACATACAGGGATGAGGCATGAGGGGGGCCATACATACAAGGATGAAGGGGGCCATACATACATGGATGTAGGGAGCCATACAAACCAGGACGAGGGGGGCTATACATACCAGGATGAGGGGGGCCATACATATAGGGATGAAGAGTGCCATACAGATCAGGAAGAGGATGAAGGTGCCATACAATCCAGGATGGGTGTGAGGGGGGCCATACATAACAGGATGAAGGGTGCCATACTGTACATACCAGGAAGAGGGATGAGGGAGCCTTGCATACCAGGATGGGGGATTGGGGTGCCATACATATCAGGATGGGGATGAGGGCCATGTATAACAGGAAAGAGAAGGCCATATATACCAGGATGGGGATATTAACAGAATTAGGGGACATTACACCTATAACAGTGTCAGCAGCAGACCCCCTCCCCCTTAACAGGGCATCATGACCACATTTTTTGCTTATATTTTTTTTCTCTTTTCCTCCTCTAAAACCTAGGTGCATTTTATGGTCTGGTGCGTCTTATAGTCCGAAAAATACGGTAAGTTTCGTCTATGGTTCCATAGGTGTAGCTCAGCTACAGCTAAGGGAGTTAGCATTGCAATACCCAAAATTTTGCCCTTCACGTCAAAACATCACTTAATTGATGCAGAAGGCAGATAAGTTTTTGTTAAGGGATATGTTACTAATACCACTGTCACACTCTGTAACCTTGAAGTACCAAACAAGGGCCAATCAGCATGGCTCATCAGAACATTAGAGACCCTGAATTCCTTCAAAGAGGGCATTCTCATACTAGGTATAGATCTTAACACCACTTTAAATCCACTCTTTGACATTTCCACTGCTCTCTCCACTTTATCATAAAGAGCCCTCAAAAGAATCCATTTATCTTTAAATTCCTTACAACTTATTGACATCTGGAGCCTCCTCAACCTCTATGAAAGATTAACTTTTTTCTCTAATCCACACTCCACATATCATAGCCTCGACTACATCTTTCTTCAAAGCTTGTGTTTGTCCCTGATTAAATCTACCTCAATTGGTTTTATAACGCTATCTCATCATGAACCTGTATTCTTGGAATTGGCCATAGCTTCACTTTACATGGAGGTTAAACAAATCTATGCTGGGTAATGAGGAAATTATTACCAAAATATCCAAGGTTTTAGATTTCTACTTCCTTGAAAACTCAGGATCTGGCACCCCTCCCCCAGTGGTTTGGGAAGCACATAAAGCTGTTATTCGAGGTGAATTGCTCGCGCTAAGTTCCCACCTAAAAAAGGTTAGAGAAAAAGAAGTTTCCTCCTTGCTCTATCAAATAAGCACTCTAGAAAGGTTACACAAAAAATCCTTAACTATAGGGGTTCAAAATGATCTCCTGAATTTGAAACAAGCTTAAAGATGTCTTAAACATTAATTCAGAGAACCTTTATATAAGGTAAAAGAAGAAAATCTACCTTTAAAAAAAAAAAAAAATCGCACCAAAGAAGCAGGTTTGGTTGATAATACAAAAGACATAAATTATTTTTACCCCTTTCTGACATTATACGTAATAATACGTCCGTGTGCTCTGGGCTTTATGGACCAGATACGCATTATTACATCTTGGCAATCGCGTGGGCACAGAGGCTATGCGGGCGTGATCGCTGCCAGGTGTCAGCTGATTCTGACAAATGACAGCCAGCACTCAGTGCCAGTGTTGTCATGTCGACATTCGGGTCACCAGGCACTAGCAAGATAGCTTGATCATGCACAGTACATTTTGCAGCACTGACAGGTCATAAGGAATAGCAGTGATCTTGTACTGCTATACCTTATAACCAGGCCCGGCATCAGCACCCAGGCAAGCGCCGGGGCCCCCCTGAGCAGACGGGGGGCCCACTCACCGTCGGGTACTCCGGCGCGCAGTCACAGCGCAGAGAGGAGGAAGAAGGCGACGCTGAGGAGTCCGGAGCAGAGCAGAGTAGCAGCAGCAGGAGAGGTGAGTATTTGATTATTTTATGTATGGAGGCATGGAGCATTATATGGGGCCCATACAAGGTGGGGCATTATATGGAACCCATACAGGATGGGGCATTATATGGGGGCCATACAACATGGGACATTATATGGAGCCCATACAGGATGAAGCATTATATGGGGCCCAGCCTGAGTGGGGCATTATATGGAACCCAGCCTGCGTGGAGCATTATATGGGGCCCTGACTGCGTGGGGCATTATGTGAGGCATTGTATGGCACCCAGCCTGCATGGAGCATCCTATCGGACCCAGGTTGCATGGAGCATTGTATGGGGCCCAGCCTGCATGGAGCATTATATGGAGCCCAGCCTGCATGGAGCATTATATGGGGCTCAGCCTGCATGGAGCATTATTTGGGGCCCAGCCTGCATGGAGCACTATATGGGGGCCAGTATTCTGTATGGAGCGTTATATGGGGCAAGAATCCTGTATGGAGCATGATATGGGGCCAGTATTTCTCATATTTTGGGACCCAAACTTGGGTAGAGTGGTTCATTACTATGCACCTGATGAATGTATGGTTAATTGTCTATTTTTCTGTGTCCTTCACAGCAGATTCAAAGGGTAATATGGACTTTAGGGCCCGTGATCAGGCGTGGCTCCTTAAATTGAATGAAGTGTTTAAGGATGACTCTGGCTTTATGATTGATACCAGTGACAAGGGTTTACAACAAACGGTGGTGAGACTTAAGAGCCTTTTAAATAAAAGGATTAAAACATGGTGGAATCGTGCCTTCCTCGAGAAGTACATTCAAAGAGGATTAATTCCCCGTGGATTGAGGGTGCAGGTGTTCCCGTCCTTCCCTCTGGAAGATGATGTTTTCAAGTCCAAATGGGAGGACTTAGCAGACTCATGTGCAAAAGGTTTTATGGAACTACTATGTAACTTTAATCAAACCACATTGAATAGTCTTGAAAACGAAATAGAGGAATTACAGGAGATCTTAAAAAAGGAATTATCAGCTGACGCATTGAAAAAACTCAGTGAAGAGTTAGATCATGATCTCCAATTATGGGAGAAAGAAATTGTATCTACTAAAACTAAGAAGTTCCAAAGAGACTCAAATGATAAAGCGACCAGTCGGGTTTATAAGTGGAAGATGAATACTAGTCGATCACGTACTACGCATTACACTAGACCTGGATCTCGTTCTAGATCGGGATCAAGTGTATCCGTTACATCTGTGGATGAAAGTCAAACAAAGACAAGTATGGAGGGAAATGATGGCCAAACCCCTATTTTTATATACAACAAAACTAGATTGGCTGCTAAACGTAAGAATTTGACAAACAATCAACAGGATAAAAAAAACTAAAGGTCCCGTCACACTAAGCGATATCGCTAGCGAGATCGCTGCTGTGTCACGGTTTTGGTGACTCACCAGCGACCTCACCAGCGATGTCGCTATGTGTGACACTTTGCAACGATCAGGCCCCTGCTGTGAGGTCGCTGATCGTTGCAAAGTGTCCTGGACCATTTTTTGGTCGTTGGCCTCCCGCTGGCCAGCACACATCGCTGTGTGTGACCAGCGGGACCAACGATCTGGCTGGTATCCATGGTAAATATCGGGTTACTAGGGGCACGCGCGCACTTAGTAACCCGCTGTTTACCATAGATACCACTCTGCTACGGTGAGCGGAGGCTCCAGCGCACGGTAGCAGAGTGGTATCCATGGTAAACAGCGGGTTACTAGGGGCACACGGGCACTTAGTAACCCGCTGTTTACCATAGATACCACTCTGCTACGGTGAGCGGAGGCTCCAGCGCACGGTAGCAGAGTGGTATCCATGGTAAACAGCGGGTTACTAGGGGCACACGCGCACTTAGTAACCCGATATTTACCATAGTTACCAGCCTGCTCCTGCTTAAGCAGCAGGCTGGGAACGGGAGCAGGACATCGTGGAACGATTCTTTCCACGATATCGCTGCTCCCCTCATCGCTGGTGAGCCTGCCTGTTTGACAGCTCACCAGCGATGTATTAGCGATGCAGCAACGATCCCTGACAGGTCGTATCGTTGTCGGGATCGCTGCTGCATCGCTTAGTGTGACGGGGCCTTAAGACAAGCCTACAGGTAATTAATCTATCATCACATAATCTCAGTCCAGCACAATGCGAAGTACTGAGTAGAGGTCTGTCCTTTGCACCAACTAACCCATTTCATCTGTTTACAGCTATGAAAGATCTTTATATCTTCTCCCTTTAATTGATTATGAAAAAACTACATAATCGTGGTACATTGGATTTTGGCCTGGATAGTACAGCTGAGCGGGAGGCCCTCTCCATTTTGGAGGAATTATTACAAGAGCAGAGTATTGAGAAACAAGGTATGTTCCCTCAGGATGTTATACCCAGATCAACGAGGTTTCCCCCCTTGTCCTTATGTCCAGCTGTTGGAATCTTCACTAAATTAGTTTTGGATGATTTCAAGAAAATCTCTACACAACCAAGACGTGGTAATCTCAGCTATAGACAAAGACAAGCCTTGAAGGAGCTGCAGGCACTTGATGATGTAGTCTTCAAGGCTGCGGACAAGGGGGGAAATATCGTTATCTGGCCTATAAACAAATATGAGAGAGAGGCTCTCAGACAACTGAGAGATAGAAACATTTATGAAAAACTAGCTTTCTCACCCCTCGCTTCTTTTTCGGCTCAGCTGCACTCCATACTCTGCGTAGCCTTTGATCAAGGAATTATCACAAAACAGATTTTTGAGGGACTAATGGTTAAATACCCAAAAATTCCAACCTTTTACCTTCTTCCAAAAATCCACAAGGATCCCGTTGACCCTCCTGGCCGTCCGATCGTGTCAGGAATAGATGGGTTATGTGAACCAATATGTAAGTTTATAGATTACTATTTGAAACCTATGGTGGAAACCTTGCCGTCATTTGTTAGGGACACGACGGACGTGCTGGGAAGGGTGGACGGGATCTTTGTGGAATCAGATATGTTGTTGGTTACTGCGGATATTGAATTCCTTTATACCTGCATTGATCATGAAGATGGCATTAGAGCAGTCCGCTTCTTCCTGGGGAGTTCAAACTGGGACAGCCAATTGGGTGATTTGGTCCTTGAATTGCTCCGGTTTGTGTTAACACACAATTTTTTTGTTTTTAAAGACACTTTTTATTTGCAGAGACGCGGCACTGCCATGGGGGCGGCCTGTGCGCCCGCGTACGCAAACCTTTTCCTTGGTTTCTGGGAGAGGTGTTTGTTTGGTGATGCGGGGGCGCGGGCCGCCAACCATGTGCAGTGCTGGCTAAGATATATTGATGATCTTCTTATTATTTGGCAAGGCACCGCCTTTGAGCTGGAGCAATTCATGGACCAACTTAATGACAACCCCTTTAATATCAAACTGACCTTCCAATATAGTGCTAAAAAAATTTATTTTTTGGATATTTCCCTTGAGGTAGACGAACAAGGATATATCCAGACTGATATCTATCGTAAATCCACATCAGTGAATGCATTATTACATGCTGATTCAGCACATAATGTTTCTACAGTTAGGGCTGTCCCAGTTGGTCAATTTCTCAGGATGAAGCGGATTTGCTCTTCTGAGGTTAAATTTGAGGAACAGGCTAGGGACCTTTCCCAACGATTTGCGGAGAGAGGCTACAGCAAACGGTGTGTTAAACAAGGGTATAGGAGAGCGAGGGCTACCCCACGTAATAAACTGTTACGCCCCATTATTAAATCAAAGGAAAATTTTGGACCACCTAGATTTATCTCCACATATAATCAAGACTGGTAACTTATGAGAACAATTATGCAACGACATTGGTCGATCTTATTGACTGAACCTTCATTGGCTCCGTATATTTCAGCATCTCCTCTTATGACTTCCTGGAGATGCAGAAATATTAAAGATATTCTGGTTAAAAGTCATTATGTTGCGCCTAAACCTAATTTTTTTGGGTCAAGGGGACCAAGAAAGGGATGTGTGCCATGTGGTCACTGTCTGGCGTGCACCAATGTCTCTCGCAGTACTGAGTTCTCCAATTCCTCGGGAAACCGCAACTATAAAATTAATGAATACATCTCATGTGGGACCTCTAATGTTATATACCATGCAACCTGCGGATGTGGAAAAATATACATTGGACTCACATCTAGAGAAATGCGGGTTAGGATCAGGGAGCATGTGAGAGACATTGGTGCAGCAAGGACGGTGACAGACATCCCTTCTTTAAAAACTATCCCACGCCATTTTAGGCAACATCATGGTAGTAACCCCAAAACCTTCATGGTACGGGGAATTGAGGCCATCCATGGTGGCATCCGAGGAGGTAATATAAAAAAACTTCTAGCTCAGAGAGAGGCCAAATGGATAATAGAACTGGGAACTATGTTTCCCAATGGCCTTAATGAAACGTTAAGCTTCGCCCCGTTTTTGTGAACAACAGTAACCCTTTGGTACATTTATTTTTATTATTTTATGTTTTCACATTTTTAATGTTTTATTATGTTTCTTGTCCTGTGTATATTTATTTTTCTTTTTCTCTTCCATAGCTTGATTTATTATCCTGCATCATGAATTGGCATCATCCTTCAATTTATGAATTCATACCACTTTGACTGGATTTACAATTGTCATTTGGTGCCTTCTCTTTATGTGTATTAGCTGTTGCCATTAATCTGTGTTGAATGGTGTGCGCGTGTGTGCTGCGCTGTCTGTTGTCCCCGCTCCGCCCCCGGCATCTTTATGGAGCCTGTTTGTTGTCTGGGAGCTATGGTTACTCACCCTGCTCTTCCGGACACGTGCAGTCTGCCTTGATGGCCGTGGGCGGTGCGGCTGACGCACGCGGCTCAGTGCGCATGCGCCGACATACCATTATGTGATTGGTCCACTGTGACCATGTGATCGCAGGTCCTGAACATACTTAAATCGGCATGGAAGGTCCTTTTTTGCATTCCCCCCGAGGAAGCGATTAAATATACAAAGCGAAACGTGCGTTGGGGATTTTTTTCTGGTGTGGCTGCTATTTAATAATGGGTAAGCGTGCAATATCATGATTTGAATCTTTATTTTGGGAGTCTAAGTGCTTATGCGATTTGTTACACTAGATATACAAAATGTTCTTTAAACTTTAGACTTTTTCTATATAGCACTCAGACAACTATCCCACGAAGGGTTTAATATTGTGGCACTTGTTTTTATCCATTGTTAGGTTTACTATTTAGGATTGGTTCACTTACTTATATGTATTTATGCAGCCCCACTTCTTATGCCGGGTTGTTCCTTTTTGTATGTCCTATGTCTGTATATGTTTAATAAAATACTTGTCTTTTTATCTTTGCCAACAAAACTCCTGTGGTTTGTGGTAGCATGCATTATATGGGGCCCAGCCTGAGTGGGGCATTATATGGAACCCAGCCTGCGTGGAGCATTATATGGGGCCCTGACTGCGTGGGGCATTATGTGAGGCATTGTATGGCACCCAGCCTGCATGGAGCATCCTATGGGACCCAGGTTGCATGGAGCATTATATGGGGCCCAGCCTGCATGGAGCATTATATGGAGCCCAGTCTGCATGGAGCATTATATGGGGCTCAGCCTGCATGGAGCATTATTTGGGGCCAAGCCTGCATGGAGCACTATATGGGGGCCAGTATTCTGTATGGAGCGTTATATGGGGCAAGAATCCTGTATGGAGCATGATATGGGGCCAGTATTCTGAATGGAGCATTATATGGGGCCAAGCCTGAGAGGGGCATTATATGGAACCCAGCCTGCGTGGAGCATTATATGGGGCCCTGACTGCGTGGGGCATTATGTGGGGCATTGTATGCCACCCAGCCTGCATGGAGCATCCTATGGGACCCAGGCTGCATGGAGCATTATATGGGGCCCAGCCTGCATGGAGCATTATATGGGGCCCAGCCTGCATGGAGCATTATATGGGGCTCAGCCTGCATGGAGCATTATTTGGGGCCCAGCCTGCATGGAGCACTATATGGAGGCCAGTATTCTGTATGGAGCGTTATATGGGGCCAGAATCCTGTATGGAGCATGATATGGGGCCAGTATTCTGAATGGAGCATTATATGGGGCCAGCATTCTGGATGGAGCATTATATTGGGGCCAGTATTCTGCATGGAGCATTATATTGGGGCCAGTATTCTGGATGGAGCATTATATTGGGGCCAGTATTCTGGATGGAGCATTATATTGGGGCCAGTATTCTGGATGGAGCATTATATGGGGACAAGCCTGCATGGAGCATTAGCACTGTTGCTTTGCAGCACTGGGGTCCTGTGTTCAAATCCCACCAAGGACAACATCTGCAAGGAGTTTGTATGTTCTCCCCGTGTTTGCATTGATTTCTTCCCACACTCCAAAAACATACTGATAGGGAATATAGATTGTGAGCCCCAATGTGGACAGTGACGATAATGTATGTAAAGCGCTGTGGAATTAATGGCACTATATAAGTGAGTAAAATAAATAAATAAAAATATGGGGCCCATCCTGCATGGAGCATTATATGGAGGCCAGAATCCTGTATGGAGCATTACATGGGGTCCATTATTCAGTATGGAGAAATATATTGGAAGTGCATTGAGCTGAAGGTTGGATTGCTACAAAAGAGGAAAAAAAAACAACTTTTTAAATCTTCTTACTAAGCGACTGTGAACGAGCTGAGTGTGACCAGAGCGTAAGTGCAAATGGAAGAAAGTGTGTGACTTGTGATTCAGTGAAAAGGTATTTGGGAATCCTGCAGAAAATATCAGTGTGAATTGCTGTGAGTTGCTGAATTGTGAACTGCTGAGTGCTTTTCTACCTGTTTAATTTTATTGGGCTTTTTAAAACCTATTTGCTCTCTACAGTTCTACAGTTTCTTATTTTACTACCTGCGTGTTTAAGGGTTAACTACATTGCACTTAAATCCTGAGGTGTAGCTATACTCACAAGGGGTTCATTAAGGGTGAGGGAGTTATAATTATTGGTTTATAAGGGGCAGCTGGTTGGGGCATCCAGTCCTTTGGAAGTGCATTGAGCTGTAGGTTGGATTGCTGCTAAAGGGGGAAAAAAACTCTTTAAATCTTCTTCCTTAGCAAGTGTGAACGAGCTGAGTGTGACTGGAGCGCAAGTCCGAACGGAAGTAAGTGTGTGACTTCTGATTCAGTGACTTTGGATTCACGGAGTTTGGAAGGGAGGAATTTGGACTGAATTGCTGTCTGTATTTTATTAATTCTTTACATTTCTTTTTACTTAACATTTCTGTCTAGTGCAATCCCCATTAGGAAATGAGCTACATTATTGACAATGCTATCCAGTGTACATCTTGCCACAAGTATGCAATCCTTGAACAGCCGGTCGTGGGTGCATACTGCTGTGCGAGATGTGTGCACGTTGTGCGTTTGGAAGCCCAGGTACGAGGTCTAAATGAGCAGCAGGCAACACTGAGATCCATTGACAATATGGAAAGGCATCTGCTGCTCACTGAGCAGCTGCTCACTGGGGTAGATGTGGGGGAGGGTGGTAGTAGGTAGCTGCAGGACAGTGAGGCAGCTAGCTGGGTGACAGTTAGAAGTGGGGGTAGAGGGAAGAATGCAAGGGAGGCTAGTCCTGATCTGGCACACTCCAATACGTTTGCAAAGTTGAGGGGAGTGTCAGTACAGGGGTAGCACTGCAGCAGCAAGGCATGTCCTCTGAAAGTCGGAGGAGTGTCAGCTCCAGTAAGGGGGGAAATAGGAGAGCAAGGCAGGCCAGGCAGGTGCTGGTAGTGGGGGACTCAATTATTAGGGGAAAAGATAGGGCAATCTGTCACAAAGACAAGGATCGTCGAACAGTGTGCTGACTACCTAGCGCTCGAGTCCGGCACATCGCTGATCAGGTTGACAGATTGCTGGGAGGGGCTGGTGAGGACCCAGCGGTTATGGTGCACATTGGCACAAATGACAAAGTTAGAGGTAGGTGGAAGGGCCTTAAAGATGATTTCAGGGATTTAGGCTGCAAGCTTCAAGTAAGGACCTCCAAGGTGGTATTCTCTGAAATACTTTGTGTACCATGTGCCACGCCAGAGAGGCTATGGGAAATGAGGGAGATAAATAAGTGACTCAGGAGTTGGTGTAGGAAGGAGGGGTTTGGGTTCCTAGAGAATTGGGCCAACTTCTCAGTTGGTTACAGGTTCCACGTTAGGGATAGGCTGCACCTTAATGGGGAGAGTGTAGCTGTGCTGGGGGAGAAAATGGCTAGAAGGTTGGAGGAGTGTTTAAACTAGGGATTGGGGGGGTGGGAGGTATTCATTTTACAGGTGGGGAAGATAGTGCAGATAGTGACCTGGGCAGAAATAAAGAAACTGGAGGTGGGGTTAGAAAAGTCAATATAGTAAGAAGGAATAGAGGTACAGAGAGATACATAAAATGCATGTACACTAATGCAAGAAGCCTCACCAACAAAATGGAGTAATTAGAATTAATTTTGTTGGAAAATAATTAAGACATGGTGGGGATATCTGAGACATGGCTGGATGAGAGCCATGACTGGGCAGTTAATTTACAGGATTATAGTCTGTTCAGAAATGGCCGTACAAACAAGCGAGGGGGGAGGGAGGTGTGTTTATATGTAAAATCATCCTTAAAACCCATCTTGCGTGAGAATATATATGAATCTAATGAAAATGTAGAGTCCCTGTGGGTGGAGATAAGGGGAGGGGGAAAAATAGTAAATTACTGATAGGGGTTTGTTATAAGTCTCCAAAAATAATGGAAGCAGCAGAGAATATCCTCATAAAGCAAATAGATGAAGCAGCGACTCAAGGAGAAGTCATTATTATGGGGGACTTTAACTACCCGGAAATACATTGGGAAACACAAACCTGTAGTTCAAGCAAAGGTAATAGGTTTCTGACAACTATGAGAGACAATTACCTTTCATAACTGGTTCAGGACTCAACAAGGGGGGCACTGCTAGACCCAATATTAACCAACAGGCCATACCGCATATTAAATATACGAGCTGGGGGTCACTTGGGTAATAGTGTTAACAAAATAATAAGTTTTCATGTATCCTTTAATAAAATGTGTAGTAGAAGGGTTACAAGGACAGTAAACTTCAGGAAGGCAAATTTCCAAAGGTTGAGAGAGGTTCTTAGTGCAATAAACTGGGACGATATCCTGAGACATAAAACTACACAAAGCAAATAGGAGACATTTATTAGCATCCTGAATAGGACCTGTGCACAATATATACCCTATGGGAATAAACATGCAAGAAATAGGAGGAAACCACTATGGCTAAATAGAGCTGTAAGGGGCACAATAAGTGACAAAAGAAAGCATTTAGAGAACTAAAGCAAGTAGGTAGTGATGAGGCATTAAATAAATACAGAAAATAAAATAAATTCTGTAAAAATCAAATCAAGGCAGCAAAGATTGAGACAAAGAGACTCATTGCGAGAAAAAGTAAAAATAATCCCAAAATATTCTTTAACTACATAAATAGTAAGAAACTAAAACATGATAGTGTTGGCCGACTTAAAAATACTATGGGTGAAATGTTGCATGAGGAAAAAGCCAATATGCTAAACGATTTTTTTTCAACAGTATTTACACAAGAAAATCACATGACAGAAAACATGATTAGTGATAACAAAAATTCTTCATTAAATGTCACTTGCTTAACCCAGCAGGAAGTATGGCGGCGTCTAAAAATCACTAAAGTTGACAAATCCCCGGGCCCGGATGGGATACACCCGCGAGTACTGAAGGAATTAAGTAAAGTCATAGATAGACCATTATTTTTAATCTTTAAAGATTCCATAATAACAGGGTCTGTACCACAGGACTGGTGTATAGCAAATGTGGTGCCAATATTCAAAAAGGGGACAAAAACCGAACTTGGAAATTATAGGTCAGTAAGCTTAACCTCTACTGTGGGTAAAATCCTGGAGGGTTTCCTAAGAGATGCTATACTAGAGTATCTGAAGAAGAATAACCTCATGACCCAATATCAACATGGCTTTACGAGGGACCGTTCCTGTCAAACTAATCTAATCAGTTTTTATGAGGAGGTAAGTTCTGGACTGGACCAAGGAAATGCAGTGGATGTTGTGTATATGGACTTTTCAAAAGCTTTTGATACGGTTCCACACAAAAGGTTGATACATAAAATGAGAACAATGGGGATAGGAGAAAATATATGTAAGTGGGTTAAGAACTGGCTCAGTGATAGGAAACAAAGGGTGGTTATTAATGGAACACACTCAGACTGGGTCACAGTTAACACTGGGGTACAACAGGGGTCAGTATTGGTCCCGATTCTTTTTAACATATTTATTAATGACCTTGTAGAGGGCATACAGAGTAGTATTTCAATGTTTGCAGATGACACTAAACACTGCAGGGTAATCAATACAGAGGAGGACAATTTTATATTACAGGAAGATCTATGTAAACTAGAAGCTTGGGCTGATAAATGGCAAATGAGCTTTAATGGGGATAAATGTAAGAAAATGCACTTGGGCAGAGGAAATAAAATGTATAATTATATGCTTAATTGTAAAACACTGGGCAAAACTGTCACTGAAAAAGACCTGGGTGTATTGGTGGACGACAAGCTCACGTTTGGTGGCCAGTGTCAGACAGCTGCAGCAAAGGCAAATAAAATAATGGGATGCATTAAAAGAGGCATAGATGCTCATGAGGCGAACATAATTTTACCTCTATGCGAGTCACTAATGCGACCACACTTAGAATACTGTGTACAGTTCTGGTCTCTGGTGTATAAGAAAGACATAGCTGAACTAGAGCGGGTGCAGAGAAAAGCGACCAAGGTTATTAGAGGACTGGGGGGTCTGCAATACCAAGACAGGTTATTTTTTAAACTCTTTTTATTGGAAAATTCCACAGGATAATGGTTACAAACAGATACTGTCATAATATAAGGTCAGGATAATCTAAACATTAACCCTTCTCAGTTTAATACAATTTCCATCACGTTCTAAATAATCAGAGTAAACAGTTAGAAGAAAGAAAAAGAAAAAAAACAACAAACAGTTTGAAACATAAGCTTCATTGTGGAGCACTGCACGCTTTACTAAACCGGCCCATTCCTTATCAGAATTCAGTACATATAGCAATTACAGTTTCAATAGAGGTCCACTCTTACAGCCCATATATATCATATATCATTTCCCATGCACTCAAAAGGGCATATATCAGGACTCATAACGTGAGATTCACGAAGTCATAGCACCTTAAGTGTGTTACGGGAAAGTTACACCATCTTTCCCATATCCTTTAGAATTTCTGGGGACATCCCCTATTCCTATATACTATATTTTCATACGGTATTGTATCATTCAGTAGTTTTTTCCATTGGTTGATAGTAGGAGACTTTCCTCCCATCCATCTTAGTGGTATCGCTGTCCTAGCCATAAATATAGCCTCCCGAAGGAATATCCCATCATAGTGTGTCCACATTTCCTCGTCCACAACACCTAAGACACATAACTCTGGACTGCATTCAATTGGTATCCCAATTATCTGTTCTAGGGTAGTTATCACTTCACCCCAATATTTGCGTATTATTCCACAATTCCAAATAAGATGCCAGAAATCTGCTCCTGATTCCCCACATCTGTGGCACTCATCAGACGCCATTCTACCAACTCTATGAATTCTCACTGCGGTCAGGTAAGATTGATGTAGTATATATAACTGAATAAGTTTATTATTGGCGGCTGGTGACACCACCGTATGTGCTTCCATTGCATCATTCAACTGATCATCAGTTATAGAAGGGATTAATTGCCGCCATTTACTCTCAACAGAAAGTTGGGTAGAAGTGATTTTAGAATTCAGTAGAAAAGTATATATAGAGAAGATACCACGCCTGTAGGTTCTTGAGTTTTAAGTACTCCTATTAATGGATATTTAGATATTCGCTTTCTAGGATATGGGAATTGATGTGTTATGGCATGCCTCATTTGTAGATATCTGCAGAAATCCCTATGAGGGATTCCAAACCTTATACGAATTTGATCAAATGATAATAAAATTTTGTTTTCTAAAATCTGATTGTGTTGTTATTCTGTGTTGCTTCCAGAAGATTACGTCCTGTAGGTTTTTAAGCTGTGGAAATTCAGGATTATCCCGTATTCGGGTTTCTCCCATTTGATCAGTAAACCCCACGATATGCTTACTCTCGCGCCACACCTGCATCGCTAGGCTATGTGCAAATAATAAGCCCTGTGGTGGTCTGTAAGAGCCTTCTAATATAGCCCATGGTGTATTCTGATTTAATAAATGTATAAGATGCGCTTCTGCATTAGTTAGTTTATCACTGCTTATCCAACACTTCAAATATCGTATCTGACCAGCTAAATAATAGAGAAATAGGTCAGGCACCGCGTTACCCTCTTGATCCTTGGGTCTCTGCAGAGATCCAATACTTAGTTTGGGATTTGCTGAGCCCCATATAAATGTCGCCATCATGCCGTGCAGGTTCCGAAAAAAATCTTTGGGGATTATAATGGAAGAATGTTCTAATACATACAGACATTTTGGAAGGATAATCATTTTGATTAAGCTAATTATTCCCGCCACAGACAATAGAAGTTGGGACCAACTTTCAAATTTTTTCCTCCTCATATCTTTTATGGGGTACACATTATCCTTCAGATCCATAATCGGATTTTGATTAATTATAATGCCTAGATATTTGAATTTTTGTAGTACCTCTAATCCAAAAAAAACCCGGTTCAGTTATGTTATCTATAAGTGGCATAACCACAGATTTGCTCCAATTGATTTTAAGGACCAATAATTCCCCAAAGTTACTAATAAGGTCAATTGCTCTTTGAAGGGATTGTTCTATTTTGTTTAGAAAGAGGATCAGGTCGTCTGCGTATAACCCCACTTTATCTATTCTAGAGTTTACACTAATACCTTCCACCAGGTGGTCCTACTTAATTTTTTAAGGGCAATAGGCTCTATCGCTAGAGCGAAGAGCATCGGAGATAAGGGGCAGCCCTGTCTAGTTCAGCTACGCAGGTTAAAGTATTCCGATAGTATTCCATTTACAAGAATGTTATCCCTTGGCATATAGTAGATCAATTTAATCCAGCTACAAAATGTATCAGAAAACCCAAATTTCAGGAGCACACGCTGTAGAAAGGTCCACTCCAAGGAGTCAAAGGCTTTCGCCATATCTAAAGAAGCTATAGCCCAGGGTTTCTGATACTTATGGCCAATCTGTGTCAACACTTGAGCTCTTCTAATATTAGATGAAGTAGACCTTCCCGGCATAAAGCCAGATTGATCCTCATGTATAATGTTTAATATTACTGTTTTTAATCTATTGGCTATGAGTTTCGTAAGTATTTTGTAATCTGTATTCAATAGGGATATAGGGCGATAGGAGCTGCATTCCTCAATTGGTTTATCTGGCTTGGGGATCAATACTATAGTAACATCATAGAAGGATTGGGGAAGAGAACGTCCCGAAAGTGCTTCAGAAAATGCTTGCAACAGAACTGGGGCTATCAGGTCTATGCATCTTTTATATAATTCTATAAGAATGCCATCGGGGCCCGATGCTTTCCCATTAGATAGAGACATGGCTGCTTCCCTTATTTCTTCCAAAGTGATATCTCCATCCGGGAGTGTCCGATGTTCACAAGAGAGTTTAGGGAATTCTATTTGATTTAGGTATTCATCAATTTCCTCTATAGTGTGGTTGGATTGGGAGTTATAAAGTTTTCTATAGTATTCTTCAAATCTGCTTGCAATCTGATCTGATTTAAGCAGCGGACTACCTTCCCTTGTGTTAATGGCTAGTATTGATGGGGATATCTGATTTTGCTGGACTATGTATGCTAAGAATTTACTCGATTGGTTACCCAGCTCAAAGTAAGTTTGTCTTGAAAAGAAAAGTTTTCTCTGCGCTTTTTCCTGCAGATGGGTCAGGTACTCCCTCCCTTTCCCAAGCCAGTTATGTAAGGAATTATCTGAGGAATTGTTAATATATTTAGCTTCTAATAATTTGCACTCATCGCCAAGCCTCTGCTCCCCAATAGACGATTCCCTTTTAATGTATGAAATCGTTGATTTAACGCATCCCCTAATATATGCTTTAAGTGTGTCCCATACTATCAATCTGTCAGGGAAGTCCCCATGACCTGCTATAAATACTTCCCCTTGATCTGGTATCCTATCATGTTCTCAAATAAGAGACAACCAAAACGGATGTATGCAAAACCTCTTGGGTCTGTTAGGACCCCCCAAATGAAAAGATGCTATCAGTGGAGCATGGTCCGACACCGTTCTAGGGGAATATTCAATTTTACTTAAATCCGAAAATGCAGTACTGTTTCCAAATATATGATCCATTCTAGATAAACATCGAACAGCAGGTGTGTAGCAGGAAAATTCTCTCTTGAGTGGGTGCTACTGCCTCTACAAATCAATCCAACCCACCTCCGTTATGAAAGTATGTAAAGTAGCGGTGTCTTGACTATCAGACCTAGTGTTGGCAGGGCTCATTTTATCCAAGTGTGTATTAAGAATCATATTGAAGTCTCCCATACATAACATTTTAGCATCTGGGTACTGTGATACAAAAATCACTGCCTGTTGGAGTACATCCATTTTGGCTGGTGGTGGGTTGTATATGTTGAGTCTCTTTTGACAGTTTGAACTGACTATCCTACTGACTTATGCACAATGGTAACTACACCTCTAGAATAAGAAGTATGTGTAGCGTGTTTGTCCCACTGTATCCAGGGTTTGTTTATTCTGGACACAGTGTCCGGGGTTAAATGGGTTTCCTGAAGGCATATTATTTGCGCTTGAGATTTACGTATCTGGGAGAATACAATATTCCCTTTCTTGGCATTCCCTAATCCACTAATGTTCCATGAGGGAATTTTAAGTGACGCCATAAAGGTTCCATTTAAAACATTTTTTTTAACCCCTTAATAACATCTGACGTACTAATATGCGTCTGTGCCCTGGGACTTAAGACCCAGACCCGTATTAGTACGTCATCGCGATCGCGCGCGCACACAGGCTGTGCGGGCGCGATCGCCGCCGGGTGTCAGCTGATTGTCACAGCTGACACCCGGTACTATGTGCAGGGAGCAGTCCTGCACCTCTCCCAGCACATTAACCCCCGCTATGCTGCGATCGAAGTCGATCGAAATCGATCGCGGCATTGCGGGGGCAAGGGGAGGTGATCGGCGATACTCACCTCCTCTTCCGGCTTCCAGCGCAGTCTGCAAAGGCTTCCCGGGTGTTGCCATGACGACCCGATGTCGTCATGACAACATCCGGGTCACCAGAGAGCAGGAAGATTGCTTGGACATGCGCAGTGCATCTCCAAGCAATCTTCACACTGTGCACTTCTGACAGCCTTCATGGCATAGGGATGGTGCTCCATTCCTGTGCCATGCAGGCGATCAGAAAAAAAAAGTGAAAGTCCCAGAGTGGGACAAAGTAATAAAAAGTATAAACTGTCTTAAAGTGGAAAAAAAAAAAAAAAATGTGCAAAAATATTATAAAAAAAATAATACACCAAAAATAAAAATATAATGTACCCATCAATAAATATTATAAAAAAAATAAAAAAAAAACAATAAAAGTACACATATTTGGTATCGCCGCGTCCGGAACAACCTGACCTATAAAACTGTCCCACTAGTTAACCCCTTCAGTGAACACGGTAAAAAAAAAAAAAAAAAAAAGAAGCAAAAAACAATGCTTTATCACCATACCGCCAAACAAAAAGTGGAATAACACGCGATCAAAAAGACGCATATAAATAAAAATGATACTGCTGAAAACGTCATCTCGTCCCGCAAAAAACAAGCCACCATACAGCTCCATCAGCCGAAAAATAAAAAAGTTATAGCTCTCAGAATAAAGCGATGCTAAAAAATATTTTTTTCGATAAAATAGCTTTTATTGTGTATAAGCGCCAAAACATAGAAAAATGATACAAATGTGGTACCGCTGTAAACGTACTGATCCGAAGAATAAAGCTACCTCATCAATTTTACCACACGCGGAACAGAATAAAAAAAAAAAAAAAAAAAAAACAATTCCTGAATTGTTGGTTTTTGTTTATTCTGCCTCCCAAAAATCGGAATAGAAAGCGATCAAAAAATGTCACGTGCCTGAAAATGGCACGAATAACAACGTCAAGTCATCCCGCAAAAAACGAGCCGTCACATGACTGTCTGCCAAAATCTGGAAAAATTATAGCTCTCAAAATATGGCGATGCAAAAACTAGATTTTACAAAAAATGCATCTTTTAGTGTGTAACAGCTGTAAGTCATAAAAACCCCATATGATTCTGGCATTGCTGTAATCACACCGACCCGAAGAATAAAGTCGTCTAATCACTTATACCGCACAAGGAACGGCGTCAAAAATAAACTCTTGGGTTAGGATTGGGCTAGGGTTAGGGCTGGGTTTGGGGCTAGGGTTGTGCTGGGGCTAGGGTTGTGCTGGGGCTAGGGTTGTGCTGGGGCTAGGGTTGTGCTGGGGCTAGGGTTGTGCTGGGGCTAGGGTTGTGCTAGGGCTAGGGTTGTGCTAGGGCTAGGGTTGTGCTAGGGCTAGGGTTGTGCTAGGGTTAGGGCTGGGGTTGGGATTTTTTTCAAAAGTAAGAAAAAAAGATGACGATATGGCGACTAGTGTTGAGAGCAAGTGCTCGCTACTTGAGTTTGCATCGGGTGCTCTGGTATGCATTGAGTATCGTGGGTATTTGAGTGACATGCTCGAGTCTCTGCCCCATATGCTTCGCGGCCAAAAAACTTTATGGGGATTGCCTGCCATGCACGAGCGATCCCCGCATGTTTTTTTTTGGGTGTCTAATAACCGTGAAACATGCGGAGCAGGGACTCGAGCATGTCACTCAAGCACAAGCTGTACATGGTGCATACCTGAGTACCCGATGCAAACTCAAGTAGCGAGCACTTGTGCTCAAGAATAATGACAACTTATTCAATATGATGACCTAATGTAAACAAATTCTGTGCCGTACCTCTGGGTTCAAAATGTTCACTATACACCTTAATAAAATCCTTGAGGGGTACAGTTTCCAAAATGGGGACACTTGTGGGGGAGCTCCACTGTTTAGGCACATCACGGGCTCTCCAAACGCGACATGGTGTCTGCTAACAAATTGAATGGAAAATCGGCTCAAATTGTTAGCGGACGCCATGTTGCGTTTGGAGAGCCCCTGTGTGCCCAAACATTGGAGCTCCCCCACAAGTGACCCCATTTTGGAAACTAGACCCCCCAAGGCACCTATCTAGATGCATAGTGAGCACTTGGAACCCCCAGGTGCTTCACAAATTGATTCGTAAAAATGAAAAAGTGAAAAAAAAAACACTTTTTCATTTTTATGAATCAATTTGTGAAGCACCTGGGGTTCCAAGTGCTCACTATGAATCTAGATAGGTGCCTTGGGGGGTCTAGTTTCCAAAATGGGGTCACTTGTGGGGGAGCTCCAAAGTTTGGGCACACATGGGCTCTCCAAACACAACATGGCGTCCGCTAATTATTCAAGCAAATTTTACAATCAAAAAAGTCAAATGGCGCTCCTTCCCTTCCGAGCCCTGCCGTGCGCCCAAACAGTGTTTTTTCCCCAAATATTGGGTATCTGAGTGCCCAGGGGAAATTGCACAACAAATTTTGGGGTCCATTTTTCTTGTTACCCCTGTGAAAATAAAAAAAATTGGGTCTAAAGTAACATTTTTGTGAAAAAAGTTAAATGTTCATTTTTTTCTTCCACATTCAAAAAATTCCTGTGAAGCACCTGAAGGGTTAATAAAGTTCTTGAATGTGGTTTTGAGCACCTTGAGGGGTGCAGTTTTTAGAATGGTGTCACTTTTGGGTATTTTCTGTCATAAAGACCTCTCAAAGTGACTTCAAATGTGATGTGGTCCCTAAAAAAATGGTTTTGTAAATTTTGTTGGAAAAATGAGAAATCGCTGGTCAACTTTTAACCTTTATAGCTCCCTAACAAAAAAAAATTTTGGTTCCAAAATTGTGCTGATGTAAAGTAGACATGTGGGAAATGTTATTTATTAACTCTTTTGTGTGACATATCGCTCTGATTTCAGGGCTTAAAAATTCAAATTTTGAAAATTGCAAAATTTTCAAAATTTTCACCAAATTTCCGTTTTTTTCACAAATAAACGCAAGTGATATCGAAGAAGTTTTTCCACAATCATGAAGTACAATATGTCACGAAAAAACAAACTCAGAATCAGGGGGATCCGTTGAAGCGTTCCAGAGTAATTACCTCATAAAGTGACAGTGGTCAGAATTGTAAAAATTGGCCCGGTCATTAACGTGCAAACCACCCGCGGGGCTTAAGGGGTTAAACATTCTATATTTAAGTAAATAGAACAGAAACAAATGACATCAGTGCAACATATGGAATTATAGACTAGGAAATTGAGATATCATAACAATATCAATAAAAAGACAATAGTATCTCAATGGAACAAATCAAGGCACGTGAAACAATATATAACAAGACAAATACAAAACTAACGCTAGTATACCTAGACAACAAGAGACCTAAGCTAGGAAAATGAATAATATCTGAATAAAGTATCAGAAAAGAATTAATACAAGGGAGCATAATGTATGAGAGACATCACATACCAAAACAAAGTTATGTGTGTTGCGGCGCGTTGGCAAGATTAATAAACAACCTGAATGAGGTAGGAGATAAACAGTAATGGGAAGGAGAAGGAGGTGCTCAAGATATGACAGAATAAGTAGTTGTTATTTTTAACCCACAAAACCGCTAAACGGGCCAGGTAGGTTTCCAGGGAAAGCAAACCTCACGAAAATAGGAGTGCTGGGAAGTCTCCCAACTAGTGAGCTCCTCCAACCGCCTAATCATGTCAACCTTATTCAACCACTCAACGTAAATGGGGGGTGTAACCTGCAATCAGTGCAGAGGGATCAGGTATTTCGCCGCCCCAAACAGTAGAGGGAGCAGATCATGTCTTGTAGGTTTAAAATTTTGAGACGGAAAGGATAGTAAGACTTCTTTCGGAGACAAGGGACCCCTTATCATACCTAGGTCTTTCAATGTGTCCCCTATTTTAACCCAAAAAGGTCTAATATTAGGGCAGTACCAAAATATATGGGACATGTTTCCCACCCCTGCTTTACATCTCCAGCAAAGGTTAGAGTCAGACGATCCATAATGGCATAATAGTTCTGGCGTTCTATACCACGGTATTAATATTTTGTATGAATTCTCTTGCAAAGAAATGCACCTGGAGAATCCGTGAGAATTAGTAAGAATGGATTCGACTTCTTCATCCGCCAAAGAGATGTTAAGTTCCTTTTCCCAAGAGTATATAAAGGAAGGTTTTTGGAAGGACTGAGGCAGGATCATATGGTTATATATCTTCGATATTCCTTTAGGAAAAGGGAACGAGAGTTTACATAGCATGTCCACCCATGAACCTCCTCCCGCACCAGGGAATTTAGATTTAAACATCGAAAGAATGTGGGTGACATGTTTATGTTGTAAGAAATTAATGGGGCGCGTGGAGGAATTAACCGGCCATGAATCCAGCAATGGGATTTTATTGGTCAGGAACTCTTTGATTGAACAGTTCGGCAAATCCAACCAAAGATTATAGGGATCTGAATAATTTGGGTCTAGAAAGTACGGAATGGTAGAAATAGGGGCCTGAGCTGAGGGAAGTATGCTCTTTTTTAGATCTTTATCTAAGTCGCGTTTAATCTTAAGGGAAGTGGTAATAGTAATATCACTTATGGCCTCGGAAGTGCGGACAATATTTGCCCATATGTATTTGTGTGGATTATTACCCAGGAGTAGAAGATCAATGTCTGAGGCTTCCCCTCTCTTGGATGCACTGGCTAATTTGAGCCATCTATTTAAGTGGATTGCTTAATAATAGTTTAGGACACTAGGAATGCCAATACCCCCTTTATGATTAGGTAGGGTTAGGATTTTATGAGGAAGTCTAGATTTTTTATACTTACAAATGTATTGGGATAGGATCTGTTTTATTGAGGAAAAGAAGGCTAAAAGAAGATTTATAGCTGATGTATAAAAAAGAAAGTAAGAAAAGATGAAAGATATCTAAAGATAGGCCATGCGTACGGGGGGCCGTCCATAGGAAGTTATCTCATCAATCACGTGCCAGCTGTAAGGTGCTTTGATAGCTCATCGCACATGTGTATACTACACGTGTTTGCAAAAGGGACTTCCGGGCGGTGCGCAATGGAACGCATGTGTGGAACGCATGCGGACCATATGGAGCGCAACCTCAAAAAGGTCCATCCCCACTTCCTAAACCATGAACCTGGAGGACATGGCATACATATCAAGGAATGACAAGGGAGAATGGGAGGGGAATGGGGAAGGAAGGAGGGAAGAAGAAAAGAAAAGAATAAACCAAATGTAAAGACAGAAAATAGATGCTGTAGGAGCATCGATTACCATAAAGTGAAATGTGAAAGTGTGTGTGTGTGTGTGTGTGTGTGTGTGTGGGGGGGGTGAAAACGAAAGTAAAAGTGTAAACTAAAAAGAAAAATCATATATGAATGAAAATATGTATTTGTTGAATGTAAAGTGTAGAAATAACGAAAATAATGTATGTATAGTGAAAAAGCAAAGAATAAGTGAAAATTAATAAAACAAATATATGTAAATAAGTGCTAATATGTCTATAGTCAAAGAGAGGCTAAGTGTAACAATTAGAAACATTTAATTATGCTAGGATTTTATGCCACGCAATCACGGAGAATAAGGGGAGAAGCCTACCCTTCTATCAGTGTCAACCGTCATATACAAAAAACATGTTCTTCCCAAATGGGGACCCCGCAACTCACTCCTGAGATCAAATAATGACATGTTGGATATATATCACTTGTTAAAAAGACAGCACCATTCAATTTTATAGTCCATATTCATCATTGATGGATAATTCCAATCCAAATATTTCTTACTTAATTTGTCCATTGCCATAAATTTCCGTGGACAATGCCACGAATTTCAAAAATATTCAATATGTTTCAGGTTCACTTGTTAAAGGGACACAGCGCCATCTACAATTATAGTCCATGCATACAAATATATGTAAATAAGTGTTAAGATGTCTATGGTAATGGATGGTAATCGATGCTCCTACAGCATCTATTTTCTGTCTTTACATTTGGTTTATTCTTTTCTTCTTCCCTCCTTCCTTCCCCATTCCCCTCCCATTTTCCCTTGTCATTCCTTGATATGTATGCCATGTCCTACAGGTTCATGGTTTAGGAAGTGGGGATGGACCATTTTGAGGTTGCGCTCCATGTGGTCCGCATGCGTTCCACACATGCGTTCCACTGCTCTGCACAGCTAGGCTTTACTCCACGGGTCCGGTTCCTGTATAGTGGCGTGCGGCCCATGGGAGCTGTGAACACGCGCATGTGACATCACCTACTGACTTCCAGGGATGCGCTACATGTGGACCGCGTGCGTTCCACACATGCGTTCCACTGCGCACCACCCGGAAGTCCCTTTTGCAAACAGGTGTAGTATACACATGTGCGATGAGCCATCAAAGCACCTTACAGCTGGCACATAATTGATGGGATAACTTCCTATGGACGGCTCCCCCGGACGCCTGGCCTATCATTAGATATCTTTGATCTTTTCTTACTTTCTTACCAATTTTTAATAGGTATATTGACTACTCCATGGCACTTTGCATAGTTGTAAGCAGTTGTTTACGGTCCAACTAATGCAATGAAATAATGCAGACAATTTTTTCTAAATACAAGCACTTAGCACTTTATGATCATAGATGTAAATGTCTGACTCCCTACCATTTAATTTAATTTATTATATTTGACTGAGTATTGCATAATTTTCACTTTGTCAAATCTGTTTACATCGGTCTATAATACCGGTTCAAATATGCATCAAGTGAATAAGGTGGCTTAGTTTTCTGCTATACAATCATGATGAATGTGATATGACCAAGCTATATATTGCATCTCTCTTTTCTGGATGTCCCCTGTCATTTTTTTAAAAAGAAAATTGTTTTTCTGTTTTTTTATATGGATAATGAATAAAAAATATTGATTTTTAATTGAATTTAGAGTCTCTGTTATCCTGATGGGTTTGAAACAAATAACCACATAGGATTAAGTGTATAGTAATATTTTCACAGTGTCTAGTGTTGCTTAGAATTTCTTGGACTAGGTGAATAAATATCAGCTAATATCTACGGATTTTAACCAAGATTATAACATTATAAACACTTGAATTACAATTCATACTAAATTCGATTACAATATGGGTCAATTTGGGTCTATGCCTTGGATTTCATCTGGATTGTAATACAATTTTCCATCTTGGACTATTACCATAGAATTACAATCTATCTTCAAGAACCAGATTATAAAAAGATCATAATCCTTTTTTTTTCATCTTCCAATTGAAACAATCTTCAATATTTGCATTAGGTCAGCGAACTTCTATTCATACTTCACTCTGACTGAATGGAAACTTAAATCAAACTCCTTCCCCCCAGGTCGATGGAGAACATCTTGATCCCCGGCAAGTGTCCACATATATCATTAAGCTACTTTTAATGTACTATATGTGTCTTACTAATTTTTCTGTCTTTCTTTTTTCAGCAATTAATTCATAAGGAATAAGCTATAATTTTAACAAGTATAAGTTACATGTAAAATTCAAACACAGCTTTTTGTACACTTGCCTCTCTTTTCCATATTTTCAAAAGGAATTACCTTTTACTTCCCCTTCCTTCCCCCTAGCTTTCCTACCTCCCCTACTCTCCGCCAACCTTTAGGCTTATATTGTGTGTGCATTTCTCCCTTTAAAATGTTTTAAAATACCAATAAACATAATTGAACAAGAAAAAAGCCTTTACTTACAAAAATTGTAAGGTATTTTGAGTTTCCCAAAAGACATGTGGGAGTCTCCTCAAATGTGTGGAGGAAGGCGATGTGGTCAGATGAGGCCAAAATTGAACTTTCTTGCCACCAAAGTAAACGCTATGTCTGGTGCCAAACCAACACAACTCATCACCCCAAGAACACTATCCCCACAGTGAAACATGGTGGTGTTAGCATCATACTATGGGGATGTTTTTCGGCAGCAGGGATAGGGGAAATTGTTCAAGTCCAGGAAAAGATGGATCCTGGGAAATACATGGATATTTCTGAGCAAAACCTGTTTCAGTCTGTCAGTGATTTGAGACTGGGACAGTGGTTCACCTTCCAAAAAGACAATGATCCAAAGCATACTGCTAAAGCAACACTCTAGTGATTTAAGGGAAAAAGTGTAAGGCTGTGTGCCCACGATGCGTTTTTTTTAAGCGTTTCCGCAGCGGCAAAAACGCTGCAGAAACGCATGGTAGAAGGCCAGCCATGGTCCCCAATGATAATTCGCATGTGCTGTGCACATGCTGTGGAAATTTCCGCTGCGGGTTATCATTGCGGAAAAAAACGCAGCACTACCAATTATTTTTTTTGCCGCCGTTGACTTGCATTGAAACGCACGGATTACGCATCACTGCATCTGTACATGCGGAATCCAAGCGTTTCAATGTGCGGATGGTACCCGGGTGTGGAGGACAGGAGACTCTCCTCCGGACCAGGGTACCATAGAACCTGTAAAAAAAAAGACTAAAATAAAAAATAAATATTATATTTACCTTCTGACGGCCCCCGCTGCGCTCATCCTCCCATGCCGGCAGTTCGCGATGGACTGAAGAACCTGCGCTGACGTCATAGTCATGTGATGGCAGGTCCTTCAGTGCAGCGTACCGCGAGCTGCCGGCAAGGGAGAACGGAGCGAAGCAAGACTTCGGGGGCCATCGGAAGGTAAGTATAGATTAATTTTTTTATTTTTAAACATTCTTTAAGGTCACACTATATACAGTTATATGAAAAAGTTTGGGCACCCCTATTAATCTTAAGCTTAATGTTTTTTAAAAATTGGTGTTTTTGCAAGAGCTATTTCAGTTTGATATATGTAATAACTGTTGGACACAGTAATGTTTCTGCCTTGAAATGAGGTTTATTGTACTAACAGAAAATGTGCAATCTGCATTCAAACAAAATTTGACAGGTGCATAAGTATGGGCACCTCACCAGAAAAGTGACATTAATATTTAGTAGATCCTCTTTTTGCAAAAATAACAGCCTCTAGTCGCTTCCTGTAGCTTTTAATGAGTTCCTGGATCCTGGATGAAGGTATTTTTGACCATTCCTCTTTACAAAACAATTCCAGTTCAGTTAAGTTTGATGGTCGCCGAGCATCGACAGCCTTCTTCAAATGATCCCACAGATGTTCAATGATATTCAGGTCTGGGGACTGGGATGGCCATTCCAGAACATTGTAATTGTTCCTCTGCATGAATGCCTGAGTAGATTTGGAGCGGTGTTTTGGATCATTGTCTTGCTGAAAGATCCATCCCCTGCGTAACTTCAACTTTATCACTGATTCTTGAACATTATTGTCAAGAATCTGCTGATACTGAGTGGAATCCATGCGTCCCTCAACTTTAACAAGATTCCCGGTGCCGGCATTGGCCACACAGCCCCAAAGCATGATGGAACCTCCACCAAATTTTACTGTGGGTAGCAAGTATTTTTCTTGGAATGCTGTGTTTTTTTGCCGCCATGCATAACGCCTTTTTGTATGACCAAACAACTCAATCTTGGTTTCATCAGTCCACAGGACCTTCTTCCAAAAAGAAATTGGCTTCTCCAAATGTGCTTTTGCATACCTCAGCCGACTCTGTTTGTGGCGTGCTTGTAGAAACGGCTTCTTTCGCATCACTCTCCCATACAGCTTCTCCTTGTGCAAAGTGCGTTGTATAGTTGACCGATGCACAGTGACACCATCTGCAGCAATTTGATGCTGCAGCTCTCTGGAGGTGGTCTGAGGATTGTCCTTGACTGATATCACCATTCTTCTCCTCTGCTTTTCTGATGTTTTTCTTGGCCTGCCACTTCTGGCCTTAACAAGAACTGTCCCTGTGTTCTTCCATTTCCTTACTATGTTCCTCACAGTGGAAACTGACAGGTTAAATCTCTGAGACAGCTTTTTGTATCCTTCCCCTGAATAACTATGTTGAATAATCTTTGTTTTCAGATCATTTGACAGTTGTTTTGAGGAGCCCATGATGCCACTCTTCAGAGGAGATTCAAACAGGAGAACAACTTGCAAGTGGCCACTTTAAGTAGCTTTTCTCATGATTGCATACACCTGGCTATGAAGTTCAAAGCTCAATGAGGTTACAAAACCAAAAAAAGTGCTTTAGTAAGTCAGTAAAAAGTAGGTAGGAGTGTTTAAAACAAGAAAATGATAAGGGTGCCCATACTTATGCACCTGTCAAATTTTGTTTGAATGCAGATTGCACATTTTCTGTTAGTACAATAAACCTCATTTCAAGGCAGAAACATTACTGTGTCCAACAGTTATTACATATATCAAACTGAAATAGCTGTTTCAAAAACACCAATTTTTAAAAAACATTAAGCTTAAGATTAATAGGGGTGCCCAAACTTTTTCATATAACTGTAACACACATGGATTTATATAGTGTAACCAAGTTGTCAAGCACTTTCCAAGTGATGCTAAAATCGCTTTAAAAGCGCTTGTCAATCCGCATGCAGAAATGCATGTGAAGAACGCTTCACATCCGCATATCCCTGGCAGGAAAAACGCATGTACAATCCGCATGCGTTTTTTCTGCCAGGGAGATGCAGAAACTCTCGGGAAAAATCCGGAGCATTTCTGCATCGTGGGCACATAGCCTAAATGTTTTGTAGTGATAAAGCCCAGACTGTAATCCAATTGAGAATCTGTAGTCAGACTTGAAGATTGCTGTTCACCAGAGGAAATCATCTAACTTGAAGGAGATGGAGCAGTTTGGCCTTGAAGAATGGCCAAAAATCCCAGTGGCAAGAGGTAGAAAGCTCATAGAGACTTACCCAAAATGACCTTCAGCTGTAATTGCTGCAAAAGGAGCTTCTACTAAGTACTGACTTTAGACGGGTGAATAGTTATGCGCATTGAAGTTTTCAGGTATTTTGTCCTATTTGTTGTTTGCTTCACAACAAAAATAAAACCAAATGTTCAGAGCTGTAGGCATGTTCTTTACATGATCTCATGCAAAGCCTTTAAAAAACAATTAAATTCCAGGTTGCAAGGTAGAAAAACACAAAAACTGTGAAGGGGGTGAATACTTTTGCAAGCCACTGTATATCGGATTTTTAGGGTTGGCTGCTGTCACACACTAAAAAAGTGTTCCCCAACTCCAATTTTTGCAAATTTATTAAAAAAGAAAAACTGAAATATCACATGGTCATAAGTGTTCAGACCCTTTGCTCAGACACTCCTATTTAAGTCACATGCTGTCCATTTCCTTGTGATCCTCCTTGAGATGGTTCTACTCCTTCATTGGATTCCAGCTGTGTTTAATTAAACTGATAGGACTTGATTTGGAAAGGTACACACAAGATCTTACAGCTCAAAGTACATGTCAGACCAAATGAGAATCATGAGCTCAAAGAAACTGCCCAAGGAGCTCAGAGACAGAATTGAGGCAAAGCATAGATCTGGCCAAGATTACAAAAGAATGTCTGCATTACTCAAGGTTCCTAAGAGCACAGTGGCCTCCATAATCCTTAAATGGAAGAAGTTTGGGACCACCAGAAGTCTTCCTAGAACTGGCCATCCAGCCAAACTGAGCAATCGTGGGAGAAGAGCCTTGGTGAGAGAGATAAAGAGGAACCCCAAGATCACTGTGGCTGAGTTTCAGAGATGCAGTAGGGAGATGGGAGAAAGTTCCACAAAGTCAACTATCATTGCAGCCCTCCACCAGTCACGCCTTTATGGCAGAATGGCCCGACGGAAACCTCTGCTCAGTGCAAGACATATTAAAGCCCGCATAAAGTTTGCTCAAAAACACAAGAAGGACTCCTAGACTATGAGAAATAAGATTCTCTGGTCTGATGAGACAAAGATAGAACTTTTTGGTGGTAATTCTAAGCGGTATGTGTGCAGAAAACCAGGCACTACTCATCACCTGCCCAATACAATCCCAACTGTGAAACATGGTGGTGGCAGCATCATGCTATGGGGGTGTTTTTCAGCTGCAGGGACAGGATAATTGGTTGCAATTGAAGGAAACATGAATGCGGCCAAGTACAGAGATATTGTGGATGAAAACCTCTTCCAGAATGCTCTGGACCCAAGACTTGGCTGAAGGATCACCTTCCAACAACACAATGGCCCTAAGCACACAGCTAAAATAACAAAGGAGAGGCTTCATAACAAATCTGTGACCATTCTTGAGTGGCCGAGCCAGAGCCCTGACCTAAACCCAATTGAGCATCTCTGGAGAGACCTGAAAATGGCTGTCCACCAACGTTCACCATCCAACCTGACGGAACTGGAGAGGATCTGCAAGGAAGAATGGCAGAGGATCCCCAAATCCAGGTGTGAAAAACTTGTTGCATCATTCCCAAGAAGACTCATGGCTGTACCAGCTCAAAAGGGTCTTTCTACTCAATACTGAGCAAAGGGTCTGAATACTTATGACCATGTGATATTTCAGTTTTTCTTTTTTAATAAATTTGCAAAAATTTCTGCATTTCTGTTTATGTTCAGTCAAGATGGGGTGCAGAGTGTACTTTAATGAGAAAAAAAATGAACTTTTTAGAATTTACCAAATGGCTACAATGAAACAAAGAGTGAAAAATTTAAAGGGGTCTGAATACTTTCCGTACCCACTGTACCTTTAATAAAACCTATAAAAATTTTGGAATAAAATATAAAGTCACATATTTCATTATACCATCTGAATTTTCGTAAAATGTCTTACCTCTATAATAGGTGCGGTCTGAAGGTCCGCTTGCACTGCAGATTAAAAAAAAAAAAAAAAACACATTACTACATGCTTGTAAGAAATAATAACTACAATAAAAAAAGCTTCTTTCCTTGAAGGGAATTTGTCATGTGAAAAAATGAAATTAGCCTGCACATATGGGGATAATCTCTAGGTTAATACTATTCTGAACCCGCCCGGCGCCGACACTTAATCCCCTGCTGTTGGGAGGAAATGAACTTTATTTCTCCCGGCATCCATTGGGTTTCCATTTCAGGAGTGGCACAGGTGTAGGTTCAGTCACCACTCTGTGTATAGTGAGCGGTGGCGGTAACCACATCACTGGCACTGACTGAAAGCAGCTCAGCATTACTCAGTGACGGGGATGCGGTTACAGCTGCCCTCTCTATACACAGAGCGGTGACTGAACCACACCGGCACCATCCCAGTGACTGAACCCAGAACACTACCGGGAGGAATAAAGTTAATTTCCTCCTGAGAGCGGGGTCTAAGTGCAGTGCAGGTTCAGGACGCCATTACTCTGCAGATTAACCCCATATCTGCAGATAAATAGCTTTTTTTCACGTCACAGGTTCCCTTTAAGGAACAAAAAAAATATATTACATCAGTGGAGAACCTAGAAACACCAAGGTGCATTCTGATCATAGGGAGAACAACCACAAACCAATGTTCAAGAAGAAGCAAATAGAGGACAATATATCCATATGCATTTAGCCGTGTGAGATGCCACCAGTAGCAGTGCAGGAAGGATTGTCAAATTTGGTGACAGATCCACTTTAACCATTCACATGCACAGACATGAACTAAGGAAATTTTACATCTAGAACTTTAATATATGAAAAAAAGAGGATAGTCCCTTGCGTAATAAGTTACAAAGTGAAGAAAAAGTAACAGCACCGAAGGGGTTCCCTATAAAGGGATGCTCATGTACAGTACCAATAAAAAGTTTAACAACAACAGTTCACGCAATAATTTTCATTCATTTTATTGGAATGTGCTAATAGGTCCCTTCATAGGTCCCTCACGAACGATGACGTTACTCAGTTACTGATGTCATCGCTCGTGAGACATGACCAGGAGTGATCTTTGAATTGTCGTTCTCAGAATGACGCACCAAAGGTTGCTGTACAGAATCGCGAGACGTCGTGGGATCCCCAATGGTTTACATCACAGCAGCAGGAATTATTATTAATAATAAATTGGTGAATGAGGGAATGTTTCTTGCTTTCATTTAGTTAAATCTCTTTTTATGTCTTTCAGGTTTCCATTTTTGGACAACTTCTAATTGGCTGGATTACGTCAGATCTTCATGTTGATGTTTTTGCTTTTTAATAAATTGGTGAGCAAGGTGTGTGGGAGTGTTTTTTAAAATAAACGATTTTTTCCTGTGTTTTTTTTTATGACTACTGGATTAGTAATGGGGGTGTCTGATAGACAACTCTCCATTAATAACACTTAGGCTTGTTGCTCACTGACATTACAAAGCTGACATCCACCCCATAAACTATTACCCCAATTGCCACCGCACCAGGGCAATCGGGAAGAGTCGGCAAAGTGCCCAAATTGGCGCATCTCATGGATGCGTCAATTCTGGTGCAGCTGAGAGCTTTAATTTTTGGGCTGGGAAAGGGCCAATATCCATGGATCTTCCCAGCTTGATAATGTAAGCCCTGTCTCCTTTACCTAGGCTGGTTATCAAAAGTAGGGGGGACCCTGCGTCATTTTTTAAAATTATTTATGACATACATGTGTTTTTGGGTGCGTTTGCGAGGAGTAAATGCACTTTAACCCCTTTCTGACATTGTCAGTAATAGTACGTCCCTGCGCCCTGGTACTTATGGACCAGGTACCTACGATTACGCACAATGTGATCGCGCCCGCACAGAGGCTGTGCATTTCCGGGGCAAGCAGAGTTAAGAGCACCCCTCTAACCTTGAATACCATGACAACATCTGGGTCACCAGGCATCAGGAAGATAGATAGAGCGTGTGCAATGCACGATTTATCTAACTTGTGCCAGTGCAGGACTGACAGCCTGCATAGCACAAGGATGCTACTGCATCCCTATGCTTTAAAAGCGATCAGCCTGCAAAAAATGAAAGTCCCATAGTGGGACAAAGTGTAAAAGTGAAAAACAGTATCAGAAAGTGAAAAAAAAAATAGTAAAAATATAAAAAAAAATGAAAAAATCCAAAAAAAATAAAAAATATTCTGTACCCATAAATAAATATTATTATGAAAAAAAACAAATGTTAGAAGTACACATATTTGGCATTGCGGCGCCCCGAAAGACATGTCCTATAAAACTATCCCTCTATTTAACCCCTTTAGTGAACACAGTAAAAAAAGGAAATAAAAAACTAATCAAAAAACTATGCTTTATCGTCATACCGCCAAACAAAAAAAAGTGATTAACCGGTTCCCGACCGCCCACTGTAGATAAACGTCGGCGCTTGCTGGGCTCTGTGCAGCGCCGACGTTTAAAAACGGTGGGTGGTCTCGTAGAGCTCAGGACCCCCAGGGTCCTGCAAGCGCTACGATTCCGGTGCAGAGCGTTAGCTCTGACAGGGGACATCATCGGGACCTGATTGGATCAGGTCCCAGTGATGTTAACCCTTTGCTGTGTTCTATATGCCGCTATCTATAGTGATCGCGGCATACAGAAGATGGACAGAGGAGAGGGGGTCGTCTTACTAACCTCTCCGACGATCCCTGATACCTTCCAGGACCTAGGGTTGCTATGGCAGCTGGAAGTCACATGACTGCCTCCAGATCTGCCATATATGGTGTCCTGCCTAGCTCAGCCTGCAGCTGAAGCCAGGCAGGAGACTCTGACTGTGAAACAGTCAGGGAAGATCTCATATAATGTAATACATGTCTATTACATTACATGAGATCAGTGATCAGAAAAATAAAAATTAATGTCCCATACAGGGACTAAGTAAAAATGTAAAAAAAAGTAAAAAAAAATGTTTTTAAATTGTTAAAAAAAAAATTTCAAAATAAATAAAAATAAATAAATAAAATATTAAACCAATAAATCCGTATATTTTTACAAAACCAAAAAAAGTACACATATTTGGTATCGCCGCGTCCGAAACAACCCAAGCTATAAAACTGTCACACTAATTAACTCCTTCTGTGCACACCGTAATAAAAATAAATAAAAAACGGAGCAAAAAAAATGCTTTTTCATCATGTTGCCAAACAAAAAGTGGAAAAAAATGCGATCAAAAAGCAAAATAGAAATAAAAATGGTACCGCTGAAAACGTCATCTTGTTCCGCAAAAAAAAAGCCGCCATCAGCCGAAAAATAAAAAAGTTATAGCGCTCAGAATAAAGCAATGCAAAAAAAATATTTTTTTCTATAAAATAGTTTTATTGTGTAAAAGCTCCAAAACATAAAAAAAAATACAGTAAGTGTAGTATCGCTGGAAACGTACTGACCCGAAGAATAACGCTGCCTGATCACTTTTACCACACGCAGAACGGCATAAAAAAAAACCTCAAAAAACAATTCCTGAATTGTTGTTTTTTGTTAATTTTACCTCCCAAAAAACGGAATAGAAAGCGATCAAAAAATGTCACGTACCCAAAAATGGTACCAATAAAAATGTCAACTCGTCCCGCAAAAAACAAGCCATCACATGACTCTGTCGGCCAAAATATGGAAAAATTATAGCTTTCAAAATATGGTGATGCAAAAACTAGATTTTGCAAAAAAAAAGCGTCTTTTAGTGTGTGACAGCTGTCAGTCATAAAAACCCGATATAAATCTGGTATCTCTGTAATCGCACCGACCCGAAGAATAAAGTAATCTCATCACTTATACCGCACGAGGAACGGCGTAAAAAATAAATAAAACCAATTCTTCAACGGCTACTGATCGCAGTAAGGCTCTGCTCACATTTATCCTGCGCTTTGCGCTAAGCGCTTACACCAGAGTTTCCGTGTAAATCTCTGAAATACGTGATTCAGCCGGAACCCTTGACGGAAGATTCCCTGTAATGAGGCAGATATAGGCCACTGTGGATGCCGTCTAGCCTAGGATCCCACGGTGTCATTTGTTTTAGGCGAGCATAAAAGTGCGGTTGGCCACAGTTTTGTGCACTTCTGAAAAAAAGGACACCACTAAACAGAGGCCAGACGGAGTCCAGAGTAACTCTGCTGCCTCATTACAGTGAATGGATCCCGCAGGGGTTTCATCTGAATTACATCACTTGGAAATTTAGATGGAAACCCCGATGTAAGTGCGCCTAGAGCGCCGGATAAATGTTACGTAAAATGTTCCCAATAAAAGCTTCAACTCAGTCCTCAAAAAAAGCTAGTCCCCACTCAGGTCCATCATCTGTTAAAAATATAAGGGACTTCCAAGTTACTGGTAGCAGAAAGGCTCTGGAAAAGCAAAATGGCCCTTGCCCCCCAAAAGAAATTCAGAAAATTTTGTGCTCCCAAATCCAAATGCCTATTCTACAATAATTTGTTCTCCAATTGTCAAATAGCACTCCGTCCCCCCCAGATCTCGCCATATGGCTGAGCGGTACGATACAGCCACATATGGGGTATTGCCACTTTTAGAAGAAATTGTGTGACACATTTCGGCACCATTTTTACCCTTTGCCCTGTGTGAAAATGTAAAATCTGAGGATAAAACATTTTTTTGTGGTAAAAATATAATTATGCTTTTTTCACTGCCCAATGGTATAAATTTAAAAATTAAAAAATACTCACTACTTCCCTAGATGAATTCCTTGAGAGGTGTAGTTTACAAAATGGGGTCACTTGTGGGGGTTTCTGCTGTTTCGGCATGTCAGCGACTCTTCAAATGTGACATGGTGTCTGCAACCTATCCCAGCCAACATAGCGCTCCTTTCTCTTCCGAACCCTGCCGTACACCAAAGCAGTTGTTTTCCCCCACATATGGGGTATCGGCATACTCAGGAGAAATTGCACAACAAATTTCATGGTGCAATTTCTCCTACTACCCTTATGATAATGCAAAATTAAGGGATGAAAAACGTTTTTGTGGGAAAAATGTGAAAATTTTATTTTTACAGCTCGATATTATAAACTTCTGTGAAGCACCTTGGGGTTCAAGGTGCTCACCCCACATCTAGATAAGTTCCCTAAGGGGTCTAGTTTCCAAAATGGTGTCACTTGTGGGGGGTTTCCACTGTTTAGGCACATCAGGAGCTCTCCAAACGCAACATGGCGTCTGCTAATTATTCTGACTTTTACATTCAAAAAGTCTAATGGCGCTCCTTCCCTTCCGAACCCTGCAGTGCGCCCAAACAGTGGTTTTCCCTCACATATGGGGTATTAGCACGCTCAAGAGAAATTGCACAAAAAAATTTGGGGTCCATTTTTTCCAGTTACCCCTGTGAAAATAAAAAAAATTGGGTCTAAAGTAACATTTTTGTGAAAAAAGTTAAATGTTAATTTTTTTCTTCCACATTCCAAAAATTCCTGTGAATCACCTGAAGGGTTAATAAAGTTCTTGAATGTGGTTTTGAGCACCTTGAGGGGTGCAGTTTTTAGAATGGTGTCACTTTTGGGTATTTTCTGTCATAAAGACCCCTCAAAGTGACTTCAAATATGATGTGGTCCCTAAAAAAATGTTTTTGTAAATTTTGTTGGAAAAATGAGAAATCGCTGGTCAACTTTTAACCCTTATAGCTCCCTAACAAAAATAAATGTTGGTTCCAAAATTGTGCTAATGTAAAGTAGACATGTGGGAAATGTTATTTATTAACTATTTTGTGTGACATATCTCTCTGATTTAAAGGCATGAAAATTCAAAGTTTGAAAATTGCAAAATTTTCAAAATTTTCGCCAAATTTCCGATTTTTTCACAAATAAATGCAAGCTATATCGAAGAAATTTTACCACTATCATGAAGTACAATATGTCATGAAAAAACAATCTCATAATCAGGGGAATACGTTGAAGCGTTCCAGAGTAATTACTTCATAAAGTGACAGTGGTCAGAATTGAAAAAACTGGCCCGGTAACGAAGGCAAAGACAGGCTCTGGTGCGCAGTGGTTAAAAAGACGAATGTAAATAAAAATAGTACCACTGAAAATGTCATCTTGTCCTGTAAAAAAATAAGCTGCCAAAAAATCTTGGGTATACACCCGAGAATTGCAGATGCTCAAGTGACATGCTCAAGTTTCCAACCCATATGTTTTGCGGCTGTTATACAGCCCAAAAAAACTTGAAGGGATTGCCTGCCATGCACGAGCGATCCCCGCATGGTTTTTTTTTGGGTGTCTAACAACCATGAAACATGAGGGGCGGGGACTCGAGCATGTCACTCGTGCACCCGCAATACATGGTGCTTACCCGATGCAAACTCAAGTAGCAAGCACATGCGCTCAATACTAATGACAACTTATTCAATATGATGACCTAATGGGTATCAAATTCTGTGTCGTACCTCTGGGTTCAAAATGTTCATTATAACCCTTGATAAAATCCTTGAGGGGTCTAGTTTCTAAAATAGGGTCATTTGTGGGGGGTTTCCACTGTTTAGGTGCATCAGGGGCTCTCCAAACATGACATGGCATACGCTCTCGATTACAGCCAATTTTGCGTTCAAAAAGTCACACCGTGCTCCTTCCCTTCTGAACCCTACCGTGCGCTTAAAGAGTGTATTTTCCCCATATATGGGGTATCGCTGTACTAAGGAGAAATTGCACAACAGTTCTTGGAGTCCATTTTCTCCTCTTACCCTTGTGAAAATAAAAACATTTGGGGCTAAAACATCATTTTTGTGGAAAAAGTGATTTTTTCATTTTCCTAAAAAGTGATTTCTTTATTTTTAAGAGTGCTCATCACACATCAAGAGAAGTTCCTTGAGGGGTCTAGTTTCCAAAATGGGGTCACTTGTGGGGGTTTCCACTGTTTAGGCACATCAGTGACTCTCCAAACTCGACATGGCATCCGCAAATTATTCAAGCAAATTTTACATTCAAAAAATCAAATGGCGCTCCTTCCCTTCTGAGCCCTGCCATATGCCCAAACAGTGGTTTTCCCCCACATATGGGGTATCAGCTTCTTCAGGAGAAAATGCACAACAAATGTTGTGGTTCATTTTTTCCTGTTGAAAACCCTTGTGAGTGAAAATAAGAAAATTTGGGTCTAATGTAACATTTTTGTGAAAAAAGAAAGGTAAATGTTCATTGTTTTCTTCCACATTCCAAAAAATCCTGTGAAGCACCTGGAAGGTTAATAAACTTCTTGAATGTGGTTTTGAGCACCTTGAAGGTTGCAGTTTTTAGAATGGTGTCACTTTTGGGTATTTTCTGTCATAAAGGCCCCTCAAAGTCGCTGGTCAATTTTTAACCCATTTTAACCCATTTTTAAAAAATGTTGGTTCCAAAATTGTGCTGATGTAAAGTAGACATGTGGGAAATGTTATTTAGGGGGTGTGTCCAGATGAGGAGCTGAGCGGCCGCACATAGACCCAGCTCCGAGCTTCCACCGTCGAATAGCGGCTCACAGCGCAAAAAAAAGTAGAGGACTACCTTAATATCGTGCAGCACAAGCTCCGGTACACTTTGGGCGACCATGGGGCGCACCACAAAAAGCAGAGATGTGGCACAGGGCAGGATCTCGGTCTTTGTGCCGACACCCTGTAAAATCCAAGATGGCTGCCGTAGAACTCATCATGCAGCCAGAGGCGGTGCAGAACGCTCCATGAGGTCTGATTCTCTGCTATCGGGTCAGACCTCACCTAATAAAGAGCGGTTATAGTCCGAGAAAAGCACAGGAACATCGCCCCCTGACAGAGGACCCATGTGGATCGCCATCCTGCAGCCCAGAGACCTCCAGACACCAAACAGCAAGTATCAAATGCACCTGACACATGGCACAGCTCTGCCCCCATTACAGAGACCACACTGAAGTCACTTTTAGGGGATCTTAAACAGGGCATACACAGTGATATTACCTCCACCTTCACTGCATTACAGAAAGACATTGTGCACATTGGAGATAGAAAAGCACATACTAAGGAGGAGTTCACTACTGCTCACAATAATCTGGTTGACGCTAATAATGAGGCAGATGAGGAGATTAATGCACGGAGATTAAAGTTGGCGGATATGGAGAACTGCTTCAGACGCAACAATCTACATTTTAGAGGGATACGGGAGAGTATTGCTGCAGACGCACTGAAGGAGTTCCTAACGGACTTTTTTACTGCATTAATCCTTGAGAAGGATCAGCGGGACCTTCTAATAGACAGGGCGCACAGGATCCCCAAACCCAAAAGTGCCCCCACCTCTGCACCCAGAGATGTAATTGCCCGGCTTCACTTTTTCCACTTTAAAGAAGCCATAACCAAAGACGCGGCGGGAAATCCAGAGCTTCCGGACAGGTTCAGGAGCATCATGATGTTCACTGATCTGTCTGCTGCCACCCTGAACAGGAGGTGCGAGTTTTCTACAGCGACCAAAATCCTGCAAGACAACGAGATCGTGTACAAGTGGGGCTACCCTGGAAGCTGATCATGACTAAGAAAGGAGTCACACATGTCCTGACATCTCCTCGGCAGGGAATGACTCTGATGCAGAAGTGGTCGCTGGCGACTGTGGAAGAAGGGACAAGTTCTCTAATAAAGAATAAGAAACCGCCGATGTTGAGGAAGGAGTGGATCTGAACAAGCAGCAAGCTTACTTTCCTAACCGTTGTACCCTCAATTTAGTTGCTCTACCTAGATCTTTTATTATTTTTTTTGAGCAGATCATACAACTATTTTTTCCAATACTCTGCGGTAGCACGAGAAAAATATTTTTTCATTCTCACTTCCCCTTGTATACCGGATAGCGCGGCATGTCCAGTAGGTTCACTTAGAACCGGACTCTATTCTTGGAACTGTTATAGTTATTTATATCTTTTGAGATTTGTATTTTGTTATTTCCCCATTCTTCCCTAACTGTCTAGTGGTGACATATAGATTTTGTCTGTATTTTGTATATGGTACTTCACATTTCCAATATCAATGTGAAAGGGTTAAATAGTCTGTTTAACCCCTTAATGACCTTGCAATTTTCCGTTTTAATTTTTTGCTCCCCTTCTTCCCAGAGCCATAACTTTTATATTTTTCGCTCAATATGGTCATGTGAGGGCTTATTTTTTGCGGGACAAGTTGTACTTTTGAACGACATCACTGGTTCTTACAATATCATGTACTAGAAAACGAGGAAAGAATTCCAAGTGCGGTGAAATAGCAAAACAAAATGTTTTTTTTTTTACCACATTCACTGAATACTAAAACTGACCTGCTATTATTATTCTCTGTGCTATTAAGAGTTCGTAGATACCACACTTGTATAGGTTCTTTTTATTTAAGTGGTGAAAAAAAAATCCAAAGTTTACTTATAGAAAAAAAACACGCCATTTCCGAGACCCTCCATTTTTCGGAATCTAGGGCCAGGTGATGGCTTATTTTTTGCGCGTCGAGCTGACGTTTTTATTGATACTATTTTGGGTTAGATCGGCTTTGCTGCATACAGGAGATGAGCAGATCGCCTATATGCAGCAGAATTGTTCACTTGCTATGAGCATCAACCACTGGCCGGCGGCGCTCATAGCAATCAGGACATGACAACCACTGGGGTCTGCTGCAGACCGCGGGTTGTCATGCCAACCCATCGGTGACCCGCGATCATGTGATGGGAACACCGATGGGCGGGGCTAATGCCGAGATTGACAGCGACATTTAACTGGTTAACAGCTGGGGGTGGATCGCGATTCCACCCGCGGTTGTTGCGAGCACATGTCAGTTGTATAAATCACTGGTTCAGTGCAGGCTGAGCGCCGGAGCCCGTGCTGAACCGGGTATGATGACCTGGGGCGAACTAGTATGCCCCAGGTCATAAAGGGGTTAAAAGATCTCTCCTATGGAGAGAGGCCCGGGCTCTTAAAGCCGACGTACTGTGTGTTCAAGAAACTCACTTAAACAGTGTTGACGCACACAGGTTGCAGAACAGAAACTTCCCAATGTGTTTCACTCTCACGCAATTGGTAAAAAATGGGAGTAGTAATAGTGATAAAAAACACCGTCGCCTTCCAATTGATCAACAGCATTGTAGACAATGAAGGCAGATACATCATCTTAGTATGCAGAAGAAATAACAAAACTTACAAGATCACCTCCAAATATGCCCCTAATTCCAAGCAGATTTCATTTGTTAAGGAAACTTTAGCGGTAATAACAGATGCAAAAAAAAGAGCCCTCCTGGTGCGCAGGGATTTTAATATCACCCCATGCCAGGCATAGACAAATCTGTACATCCTCAAAAAAAGAAAAAGCTTGTTCTCTTTCTCAGACTCTCTTGGCAGAAGAACTCTACAATGTTTGGAGAGTTTTGCACACCTCCGTACGTGATTACACGTTCTATTCACATTCACACAAAGGCTACTCAAGAATCGACCTAATTCTTACAGATAAATGGTTATTACATGACATCCAAAAGCCACGATAGGTAACATCACATGGTCAGACCATGCCCATCTCGTAACACATTAAAGAGGGATACAACTACACGACATACTCCCCATGGAGAGTAAATAATTACCTAATCGCAACACATAAAATTAGGCCCCAACTGCAGGAGACCTTGAAAGAATATTTTATAATTAATAATATACCCAACGTGTCCGCATCAACAGTATGGTATGCTCATGAGGCTTATATTAGAGGAAAACTAATTCAAATAGCATCCCAAAACAAAAAAGAAAGAATATGCCAAATAGAGGAAATCAACCAAAACAAAGCCTCACTAGAAGAAATGCATAAAAACAGCCCCGTAAACACAACTCTCCAAAAATTACAAAAATTAAGATACGATTTATATCAATTGCTCCAACATAAATACGGGCATAACCTACGGAAAAGCAAAGCTAAATACTATTGGCAGGGAAACAGAGCAGGTAAAATACAAGCGAACAAAGTCAAAGCTAAAATGACCAAACAAAGGTTACCGTATATACATAACGACCAAAATGAGAAAATATACAATCCTAAAGAGATTTCCAATACCTTCGCAAATTATTACTCAACCCTCTACAATTTACAAAAAAAAACAATACAATACCACAACCTAATGCCCAACTGATCAATCAATTTTTAGAAAGTATAAAGCTACCCAAAATATCAGAAGATAAAATATATTAAACCAACCAATATCTCAATTAGAAATAAAGTGTTATGATCTGCAACATGTACTAAGGAAAGATAGGGGAAAGCTGTCCCTACATTAAGACTAAGCTGAATCGCTACGATGTAGCAGGCTGCCTGTTCCTAGCGAACAGACCCGCCTTAGTCCTCGGCTAGTCTATAGCATTAAGGGAGGGGTCCCTAAAAGAACTAAGGACTGTGACAAAAAATGGGACACCTCCTAAACAGAGAAGTTGTTGCAGAACACAAAAACACAAACTGACAAAAGGTACAAGAGGTCCCAGAAGGACCAAGCGAACTGACAGAGAAGGGCACCGAAGCACCAGGCTAGAGAAACAGTCAAACACTGAAGTTCAGTACAGCCAGAAGGGCGGAGCTGGAATATAAAGGCATGGTCACGTGACCGCAAAACACAAGATGGAAAAAACAAACAGGAGGGTTCTAACAGTACCCCCTCTTTTATGTGGATCCTCCGGATCCTCCAGGCCCAGGCCTATCCGGAAACCTCCTGTGGAAAGCTTTAACAAGCCTAGGAGCAGAGACATCATCCGTCCTTACCCAGGAGTTATCTTCGGGACCAAAACCCTTCCAGGAGACAAGATACTGTAATCTCCTTCTATGCCATCTAGAATTCAAGATACGAGAAATTTCATATTCGCCGTCTTCCACCAAAGGAGGAACTGTGACAGTGGCGTCCCTATCAGATACATCAACCTTTTTCAAACATCATTTGTATTTGTTTTTTTCAACAGAACAAATCATAGAAAGACATATAAAACAAATAAATCAAAGCCAGGATGCACATAATAAGGAACCTGTACACAGATCATGCACAATGAATAATGAATAAGTTCCGGTTAGCTGGCTTAACAAATAGACATCTAAACTAAGTATTAGCAAGTTACAGTCATCTACAGTCAATGGAATTAATTAATTAAATAACGATAAATTGTGATGATTATCTCCCCTGCTTTAGTTAACACGTAAGAGTCCTAGGTTATTATTTAGATCCTCCAGAATATACCATTCTGTAGAAGTAAATGGTTTGACAATTTTATTCTTTTCAGACAGAGAACAACATGTTATAATAAACTGCTTCCATTTTGATAGAAATTTGCCAGCTTGCTGTTCTTTGTTACAAAGGGTATCTAATTGCTCTACTCCCATAAAATGTTTCATTTGGATTATTAGCTCTGCTATAGGGGGAATGATAGGATCCAGCCAATGTTTAAGTAACTTTTTTTGCCAGCAAGAATAGAGTATGAAGTAGTTTTGGGGGGCCTTTTGATTTTTGGTCAGGATTTTCTGGGTTATTCCAATGATGTAGTATGGCTACATATGGAGAGAGAGTGTATCCTGGGCCCCATATAGTCTTTATCACATCTGAGACTTGATTCCAGTATACTGTTGAATCAGGGCAGGATCATAGGCCGTGCATAAGATCAGAGTATGGGTGATGACATTTAGGGCATGCAATCATCCTATTTGACAAGGTATCTTTTTTCGGTATATTAAAAGCGTAAATGGCCCCGTGTATTATTTTATTCTGAGTCTCTCTCCATGATTCGTTTATAATGTATTTTCTAAATATATTCCAGCCTAATCTGATCTTAGTAGGGATTTCAATGTCATCAAGTTGCTGCTTCCAATATTTAAAGAAAATGTCTGGGTGTATCTTTAATAAATTAGATTTCATAGCCGAGTAAAGACTAGAAATTGAGGGAGTACCAGTTGGATATAGTAAAATTATATCTAGTTAGTTTTGAAAGGTCTCGAAGGTGACATCCTTTAAGTTTGACATAATGGATAATCTAATTTGTTCAAATTGGAGGCCATGCTGTAAGGGTAGATCATATTTATCTATACATTCTGGGAACGTCAACCATCTCCGACCGTTTGGGTGAAGTAGGTGAGATATGTTATGTATACCTGCTTGCTGCCATTTAAAAAATAATTTATTTTCACTGCCCTGTGGAAATTCCGGATTCCGCCATAGCGGCAAGTGCTTAGAAATTCTGAAACAAAGGCCATAATTTTTTCTAACTGCTTTCCAAGCGGAAATGGTGTCTTTAAAAGTTACTGATCTTTTGATTGCTGGGGGTACAGAAGAGTAGCGAGAGTGTAGAAGTGCAGTTAAATTAAAGGGGTAAGCATAGTCTGATTCCAAAGAGTAATCAGAGCATGTATGTCTTTTGTGGAGCCAGTCAATTATGTAGCGAAAAAGGCAAGCAAGGTTATAATTCCTGATACTTGGAAAATTGATGCCTCCATCATCCTTGGACGACATAAGTTTGTCAAGGCTAATCCTAGGACGTTTTCCTCTCCATATAAAATGACTAAAGGCCTTATTAAGTGTGATTACGTCAGAGTGTTTCAGCAGTAATGGCAGAGTTTGGAGTTGATACATAATTTTAGAAGTACTTATCATCTTAACGAGATGCGCCCTACCTAAAAAAGACAAGGGCAAATCCTGCCACGATTTCAATTGATCAGTAATTTTTTTGATGAGGGGGGGATAATTTAATGTATATAAAGAAGATGGCAACCGGCCTATTTTTATGCCCAAATACGTGATATGTGATGTAGCTATATTAATATCATAGAAAGATTTTTTTGGGTAGTGTTTCATACCCTTTTCAGTTAATGGTAGCAATTCACATTTTTTTGTGTTTATTTTGAATCCAGAATATGAGCCAACATTTTTAAGTAGATCCAACACCAGAGGTAAATGTAGAAAGGGATCTGACATGAACAAAATGATGTTGTCTGCAAAAAAAGCAGCCTGAATTGATTTTTTGTTAAATTGGATGCCTGAAAAAGTTTTAGGGTCTGACAAAATACGGACTAAGGGCTCTAGTGCCAGATTAAAAAGTAAGGGGATAAAGGACATCCTTGTCTCATTCCCTTTTCAAGAGGGAAGGGAGAGGATAAAAAACCTGGGGTACACACCTGGGCTTTTGGAGACGTGTATAAATTACGAATGTAATTAAAAAAGGGGCCTGACAATGACATCTTCGTTAAAACCATGTATAACCAATCTCAACTTATATTATCAAAGGCTTTTTCGGCGTCAAGGGAGATAATTGCTGTGGATCCCTTTAGATCAGGAGTAGAGTGGATTTTATCGAGCGCCAATAATACTTTCCTAATATTTAGCGTGGCTGAGCGACCTTTAACAAAGCCTGCTTGTACATGGGATATAAGGTGGGGTAGAATGGAGGCCAGTCTATCAGCCATTATTTTAGATAAAAGCTTAATGTCGATATTTATAAGTGAAATCGGTCTGTATGAATTGGGGGATAATGGATCTTTGTCTGGCTTTAGTAATAATTTGACATAAGTCATATTTGCGGAAGGGAAAATGGGATTGCCACAAATTATTTTGTTGAAGATCGGTACTAACAACGGGGACACCTCTTCCGTTAAGGATTTAAAGAAGTCAGAAGTGTATCCATCAGGTCCAGGGGCTTTGTTTGGTTTCAAATTTTTAATTGTAGTGGTAATCTCCTCCAATGAAATAGGTTTATTTAATATAGATTTATGTTCCTCCGAAAAAAAAGGTAATTTGACCTTATCCAAGAGTGTATCAGAGAGGGGCAAGGTTTGTTTTGTTTTTTTGTATAGGTCCTTATAGAATGAGCCTAAAATCTCATTAATTGATTTAGGGTAAGTGTGAATAACCCCATTAATATTTCTTAATTGAAATATTCCCTGTGGCTTTCTCATACCTTTAGCTAAATTTGCCATCATCCTCCCCGATTTGTTACCAAACCTATAAAAGAATGCTTCTGTTTGAGATAAATGGAATTTTTCTCTCATATCTGCATATTGGATGAATTCAGATTGTTTTTGAGACCAATGTGTTTTATTAAGAGGGGAAGGATCAAGAAGAAATGTAGTGTAGGCTTGTTTCAGTTCAGAGGACAGTTCACTATATTTTTTCATAACCCTTTTTTGAGAGAAAAAGTATACGCCAAAATTTTTCCTCTCAGTACCGCCTTGGCCGATTCCCACAATAATGTGGGGTTATCTTGGTGTGCCGAATTATCAGATAAGAATTCGCTCCACCATATCTTGAGAGAGGAAATAAATGAGTCGTCTTTGCAAAAGTAATCTGGAAATCTCCACAAGAAGTCAGGGCCCCGAGGGAAATCCTTTGATAGTTCCAAGCTCACTGAAGAATGATCAGAAATAACAATATCATCAATTTAGCCAACAGAGGAGAAGATACAAAAAAGTAGTCAATACGAGACCAAGAGTCGTTGGCGTGTTAGAAGCGCGTATATTCCCTATTACTGGGGTTCAAAAACCTCCAAGAATCAATTAATTGGCAGCTAGACAAAAAAGGTGCTAGTGCTTTGTCATGCGAGGTAACCGATTGCAGAGTACCAGTAGTGTTTTTCCTATTCTCATGAACTGAAACCACCGAGTTAAAGTCTCCACCTATTATTTTGTTAGGGTTGGAGTCAAATAAGAGTCTAGTCTCCAATTGTTTAAAAAAAGGTTTGTTGCCTACGTTAGGCGCATATACATTGTAGATAAGGTTCCACAAGACGTAGATAATGTTAATTGAATCAACCTCCCTTCTCCATCCTGCTGCTGACTTATGACCTGGTGTATAAACTGCTTATTAATAAGGATTAAGACTCCAGCCTTTCTATCTACGGACGGTGAACCATAGATACCCCCAACCCATAATTTTTTCATCCGGGGGAAATCTGCTTCAGGCAAATGTGTTTCTTGTAGAAGGGCTATGTCAGGCTTTAAACGTTTTAAATGTCTAAGGACTTTCATCCATTTTTGGGGAGAGCGCAAACCTTTAACATTCCAAGATACGATATACATATTCAAAGACTGTAAAGATAGACATGTTTGGTGAACAACTTACAAAATAATGATGACATGTAGTTAGATTACGTACTAACGAGCAAAGCTCGAACATGTGAAACAAACCCAAAAAAACAATATACAAAAGTTTTAAAGAACTGACCTAGCAAGAGCGTAAACATTTTTAACTGCTCGCTAGGGAAAAGACTATCTCCTGGGCTTCACTTCTGCCCGACCATGTGTGCAATATAACAGATTACATTTAAATTTAGATTCAAATTCAAACCTAACTCCCCCCTTAATTAAGGTAATTTATCAGAATTTTCTCAAACAATTGCCTTCATAAAAGACTTTCACTCCAGGGCCACCAGGCGTATAAAAGGAGAAACTCATTAAATCAACGATTGTTATAGCTCTGGTCTCCTTGTTTCGTGGGTCTCCTAGGTGACTGTGAACTAGAGGAAGTTTTCACCTGGAGGGTCTGTTCAGGACTGGGCCCAGGAGACTGTTGACAAAAGAGTCTGCCTTATCAGGTGAGATAAATTCCCGGAAAGAGCAATCAGTGTCTTTCAGGCGAAGAGTAGCCGGGTAGCGCAGTTGAAAGCGGATTTTTTCTTTGCGCAGTCTGGTGCATAAAGCACTGAAGGACTTCCTTTTCCTGGTTACTTCAATTGAGTAGTCTTCGAAAAGCAGGATTTTATGGCCTTGAATGATCAATGGGTGGTTTAATTGTTTGTAAGCTCGGATAATGTCAGCTTTATCATTGAAATCCAAAAATTTCATAATGACCTGTCTTGGCCTGGTAGTATTGTGGGCTCCAGAGACAGAGGGTGGAGGACCAATTCTGTGGACCCTTTCTACCTTTTTACCTTCGGATAATTTTAGGGCTTTTGGAACTTCGTTCTCACATAGTCCCTCTGAAGACCGCTGAGGGAGCGGCCTGAAAAATGCTCGACTTTCCCATAGACTTACATTGGGCTCGTTGCTCGGATCGAGCACCTGAGCATTCCAATTTGCTCGACCCGAGCAATGAGCACCCGAGCATTTTGGTGCTCGCCCATCATTAATTATTACTTAATAATAAATTGGTGAATTAGGGAGTGTTTCTTGTTTTTATTTAACTGTTTTTATGTCTTTCAGGTTCCCATTTTTGGGCTACTCCTGATTTGCTAGATTAAGCCAGATCTTTAGGGTGTTTTTTTTGCTTTTTAATAAGTTGGTGAGTGAAGTGTGGGGGAGTGTTTTCTAAAATAAACTATTTTATCCTGTGTGTGTTTTTTTTATTACTGGGTTAGTAATATATAACAAATTGTGAGGAAAACAATGGCCTGGAAGGGGTATATTGATAATGTATTTACAAAATGGGGAGAACCGCAAAAGAGACCCCTCTCTAACAAGTCATGAAACTTAGCCTTTATTTCATATTTGATTAAAAACGCCTAGGGGTATATAAAAAACTTTGTCCCTAATCTGCCTTTAGTATTTTATAGTGGTATTCGTATTTCTACACACACTTAGCGGCACTTGGGTGCCTTCTATCAAACGGTAAAAAAGAAAAAACTGTACTCATAGCACAAGGAGCAATGCTCTTCTGGCAAACACTGTCAGCAAAGTGAGCTTCTGGTCTTGGATTTTATCCTAAGTCATGTGATAAGGCTCGTTAAAGGGTCAATATTGACTTTTAAGATTGATACTTCCAATAGGTGGCACTACAGTTCTGGCTCTATTCCTCTCTGAAGAGACAATTTGCATAATTCCCAGAAAAACATTGCGGTTTGAAAAGTCTCCTCACTTTGACATGCTTAGCATGTCGCTCTCCGCAACGAGAAACGTTACTTCTTAGATAACGGTCTGATGCCTCTCACCCAGCCAAACCAGAACTCACACTTTGTTCCGACAAGGGGCAGTACCCCAAAACACAGTGTCGGCAAACTGAGTTTCTGGTCTTGGCTTTTATCCTAAGTCATGTGATAAGCATCGTTAAAAGGTCAATATTGACTTTTAGGATTGCTATTTCCAATAGGTGGTGCTAGAGTTCTAGTTCTCTTCCTTTCTGAAGAGACAATTTGCATATTTCCCAGAGGAGCATTGCGGCTTAAAAAGTCTCCTAACCTTGACGTGCTCTATCTGTATACAGATAGATAGATATAAAGCACAATGTACACTCTAATGTAAATATACACTCTAATGTACACTCTAATGTAAATATAGAAAACCTAGAAAATCTTTAAATGAGAAGGTGTGTCCAAACTTTTGATCTGTACTGTATAGAACCGACCCCCCTGTATACAGCCCCCTGTATACAGATAGATAGATATAAAGCACAATGTACACTCTAATGTAAATTTATCAAAATCAATTGTTTAGCTGAAGCTTATGTTATGACCAAAAATGTTTAACATTTGATAATATTTATTCTATTATTTAACGGATATATTCAGGCCTGTATTTTCCGCTAGTGCCGAAGTTCTTTTTGCAATTTAGATTACTTTTTTCTTCAGAGCACCCGAATAGACCAGTGAGCGACCCCTCTCTTTTCTATTAATCATTTTTGGATCCCTCTCCTGGGACATTGCAGCAGGTAAGTGTTCACACTATTAGAAGTTTGATAGCCTTTTTTCTAACCATGCTTCCCTCCCACTAATTCCTTCTATCATGTCGCTCTCCGCAAGGAGAAAAATTACTTCTTAACACCATGGCTTGATGCCAGCTGACATTATGAAGCTGACATCAACCCCATAAACTATTCCCTCGTTTGAAACCATACAAGGGCAATCGGGAAGAGTCGGGCAAAGTGCCTGAATTGGCCCATCTCATAGATGGGCCAATTCTGGGGCGACTGCGGGCTTAGGCAGGGAGGGGGTCAATATTCATGGACCTTTCCAGCTTGGTATTATAAACCTGCACCTGTCTGCTTTACTTGGGCTGGTTATCAAAAATAGGGAGGACCCCACATAATTTTTTTAAATTATTTCTTTATTTATGATATACATGCGTTTTTTGCATTGCCGCAAGACCAATTGACATGCTGCGGCTCAAAAACACGCACTGCAGGTGACTTTATGCAGTGTAAAAAAAGAAGCACAGTGGACATGGGATTCTGTTAATCCCATCCACTGTACTTGTACTGTACAACACAGTAAAAATACGCTGCGTCCAAAACGCTACTATTCCTTATCGTGTGCACACAGTCTAAATCTACAATATTCATATTCCAATAAAAACAAGTAAAACCATTGCATTAAAAGGATGCTTCAAATTTTTTGATGCCAAGAATGTGCAAAGGAGTCATCAAAGCAAAAGGTGGCTACTTTGAAGAACCTAGAATATAAGACATATTTTCAGTTGTTTCACACTTTTTTGTTAAGTATATAATTCCACATGTGTTAATTCATAGTTTTGATGCCTTCAGTGTGAATGTACAATTTTCTTAGTAATGAAAATACAGAAAAATCTTTAAATGAGAAGGTGTGTCCAAACTTTTGATCTGTACTGTATAGAACCGACCCCCCTGTATACAGCCCCCTGTATACAGATAGATAGATATAAAGCACAATGTACACTCTAATGTAAATTTATCAAAATCAATTGTTTAGCTGAAGCTTATGTTATGACCAAAAATGTTTAACATTTGATAATATTTATTCTATTATTTAACGGATATATTCAGGCCTGTATTTTCCGCTAGTGCCGAAGTTCTTTTTGCAATTTAGATTACTTTTTTCTTCAGAGCACCCGAATAGACCAGTGAGCGACCCCTCTCTTTTCTATTAATCATTTTTGGATCCCTCTCCTGGGACATTGCAGCAGGTAAGTGTTCACACTATTAGAAGTTTGATAGCCTTTTTTCTAACCATGCTTCCCTCCCACTAATTCCTTCTATTCATTCACAGGTGGTTTTAACTTTCTCTACCAGCCCATACATCGTAGGTTTAAAGCCCAAGCAGAGACATATTGTCCATAGAGACTTACAGCCCAAGAGTGGCATATCCAGTGGTAGCTTAGCGTAGTTACCCATCATATGAAGGTTACCTTGTAATGGTTGATAGGCACACATGAATTGGCCAAATTATGCACAAAAAACCTTCATTTTGTAAAGTGACATCAGTCTAGATGCAATATTTCTTATGAATTCATGTATGGAGTGCCGAAGTTCTTTTTGAAATTTGTATTTTCCGCTAGGCACATATTGAAGCCAAGAGGATTATCTATAAACATCTCTGTCCGTTTGCAGTCTGCTCCCTTAGTGCCTGAGATCTGAGCCCCCAAAGTCGGAGGAGCATTTTCAGATGCAGATCTTTAGTGTGAGACTTTGATAGTATGTGCCAAATACGGCACTCACTATCACAGTCTCACACTTAGCATTAACCAGGTAGCCTTGCTTCTTGGGGTGCTGCTCCTCAGGGAAATGGCATACATGAGGAGTACCTTGAAAGGGGAGAGCGAGTGCTACAAAGTGTATATCTCCAATTTTCGATTGGACCTTCGGAACCAGAGCAAGCGGTACAGAAGTTAGACATGTCTGGTACTGGAACCACTTTGACTATTACCAGGTGCCACCACTCATTGTGTAGGTCTACTTGAGCTCTGTACACTCTACAAGTTTGGGCCATCTTGGACCTTCACAAGCCGAGATATCAGCACTGGAAAGTGGGTAACCACATCAGTAGACATGGGCCGCATGGTCAGAGGGGGATCACGGCTCTCGGGGTGCTGCTCCTCGGTAAAAGGTGTGTCTCTCTCAGGAGATGAATTCCTGGAAAGGAGATGGTCCAATCTACAGAATGTATATCTCGGATTGTTTGTTGGACCCATGGTTCCAGAAAAATCCAGGTTAAAGTGAGATAGGGAAACCCCATTCATTCCTCCCATTGACTTAACATGGTCCTGGGGGTGCCCTATTCTCCGAGCCACCAAAAACCACAGGAGGGTTCAATCAAAAAGCTGCATAGTGAATATTGAAGCCAAGAGGATTATCTAAATACATCTCTGTCCGTTTGCAGTCTGCTCACTTAGTGGCTGAGATCTGTGCCCCCAAAGTTGGAGGAGCATTTTCAGATGCAGATCTTTAGTGTGAGACTTTGATAGTATGTGCCAAATACGGCACTCACTATCACAGTCTCACACTTAGCATTAACCAGGTATGGGTGCCTTGCTTCTTGGGGTGTTGCCCCTCAGGAAAATGACATACATACACATGTGAGGAGTTGCTTGTAAGGGGAGAGCGAGTGCTACAAAGTGTATGTCGCCGATTTTTGATTGGACCTTCGGAACCGGAGCAAACGGTACCAATTTTAGACATCTGGTACAGGAACCACTCTTGATATTAACAAGTGCCACCACTCATTTTGTAGGTCTACTTGAGCTCTGTACACACTGCAAGTTTGGGCCATCTTGGACCTTCACAAGCCGAGATATCAGCACTGGAAAGTGGGTAACCTCATTTAGTAGACATGGGCCGCCTGGTCAGAGGGGGGTCACGGCTCTCGGGGTGCTGCTTCTCAGTACAAGATGCCTCTCACTCAGGAGATGAATCCCTGGAAAGCTGACGGTCCAGTCTACAGAACTTATATCTTGGATTGTTTATCGGACCCACGGTTCTGGAGAAATCGAGGTTAAAGTGAGATAGGGAAATGCCATTGAATCTTCTCATTGATGTAACATGGTGCTGGGGGTGCCCTCTTCCCCGAGCCACCAGAAACCGCAGGAGGGATCAAAGAAAAAGCTGCATAGTGCGTATGGAAGCCAAGAGGATTATCTAAGACAGGGGGTGGAACCAGGCTTGGGATTTAAAAAAAAAAAACATATCTCTCTATCTATATATATCTCTCTCTATATATCTATCTATCTATCTATCTATCTATATCTCTAGGTCCGGTGCCTAGGGTGGTGGGTCGTGGGGGCGGAGCTAGGCTCAGGATTTAAAAAAATAAATATATATATTTTTTTCAAATTTCCCCTCCCTTCCCCAGACTCCATAACAAAACTGGAGTTTTCGCCGGCATGTGGGGGTGGCGGTTATCCCTGTACTTATTCTTATTAGTGTCTTTAAGATGCTATTTCAAATGAAAGTTGGTGTGCGCCGGTAGTTTCGGGGTTAGTGCAGCTCCAGTCAGCTCCCTGAGCCCTCGGGCTGTGGCGTGCGCACGCTGCTGATGTCACTGCGGCACCATGAGACCTCATCACGCTGCAGGGGGTGAGGAAGCGAGACTGAGGGCTGTTATTAATACAGTGTTTGCAAGCATATACATTGTATATATACAGACCCCTCTGTATACAGCCCCCTGTATACAGATAGATAAATACAAATCACTATGTACACTCTAATGTAAATTTATCAAAATCAATTGTTTAGCTGAAGGCTATTTTATGACCAATAATTGTTAACCTTTGATAATATTGATTCAATATTTAAAGGATATATACTCCATGAGAATGAATATTTGAACACATGGCGTCAGAAACGCGTTGCTGCGCTGTCTGGGCGTTATTTCATGTAGATTTTATTCTACTCCCGTCAATACATTTTGCACATTACTGGAAGCTGGATATATTATTCTTATCACATTATTGAGTAATTGTGTATATGTATAGATTGTCTTTATTCCACCTGATGCACATTATTATTGTACACTGTATATGCACTGTTACAATTATTTCAGAATTGCTGCTGATTAATTGTATAATTTGGCTGCCTTAAATATTCTGCACTTGCACTTGGTACTTGCTTAAAGGTCCACGATATGGGACCGAAACTTCACCACATGGGCTATTGGCTTTTTTTTTTCACTTACTTTGTGTGCTGCTGTATTACATTACTAGCATGTACCTAGAGGGCTTTCCTGGGGAGGGAGATGCTGTATGTATGTATGTAGGACCTGGGGAGGGAGATGCTGGCTGTGTGTATTTTGGACCTGGGGAGGGAGATTTTGCGCTGTGTGTCGGACCTGGGGAGGGAAATGCTGCGCTGTGTGTTGGACATGGGGAGGGAGAGGCTGCACTGTGTGTCAGACCTGGGGAGGGGGATGTGAAGCTGTATGTATGTCGGACCCGGGGAGGGCGATGTGAAGCTGTATGTATGTCGGACCAGGGGAGGGCGATGCTGCGCTGTGTCGGGCCTGAGGAGGGAGGTGCTGCGCTGTGTGTCGGACCTGGGGAGGGAGATGCTGCGCTGTGTGTCGGACCTGGGGAGGGAAATGCTGCGCTGTGTGTCGGACCTGGGGAGGGAGATGCGAAGATTTATGTATGTTGGACTCGGGGAGGGCGATGTGAAGATGTATGTATGTCGGACCCGGGGAGGGCGATGCAAAGCTGTATGTATGTCGGACCCGGGGAGGGCGATGCGAAGCTGTATGTATGTCGGACCCGGGGAGGGCGATGTGAAGCTGTATGTATGTCGGACCTGGGGATGGTGATGCGAAGATGTATGTATGTCAGACCCGGGGAGGGCAATGCAAAGCTGTATGTATGTCGGACCCGGGGAGGGAGATGCTGCGCTGTGTCGGACCTGGGGAGGTAGGTGCTGCACTGTGTGTCAGACCTGCGGAGGGAGGTGCTGCGCTGTGTGTCGGACATGGAGAGGGAGATGCTGCACTGTGTCGGACCTGGGGAGGGAAATGCTGCGCTGTGTGTTGGACCTGGGGAGGGAGAGGCTGCGCTTTGTGTCGGACCTGGGGACGGAGATGCTGCGCTGTGTGTCGGACCTGGGGAGGAGGAAGCGAAGATCTATGTATGTCGGACCCGGGGAGGGCGATGTGAAGATGTATGTATGTCGATCCCGGGGAGGGCGATGCAAAGCTGTATGTATGTCGGACGCGGGGAGGGCGATGCGAAGCTGTATGTATGTCGGACCCGGGGAGGGCGATGCGAAGCTGTATGTATGTCGGACCCGGGGAGGGCGATGTGAAGCTGTATGTATGTCGGACCTGGGGATAGTGATGCGAAGCTTGATGTATGTCGGACCCGGGGAGGGCAATTCAAAGCTGTATGTATGTCGGACCTGGGGAGGGCGATGCTGCGCTGTGTGTCGGACCTGGGGAGGGAGGTGCTGAGCTGTGTGTCGGACATGGGGAGGGAGATGCTGCGCTGTGTCGGACCTGGGGAGGGAAATGCTGCGCTGTGTGTTGGACCTGGGGAGGGAGAGGCTGCGCTGTGTGTCGGACCTGGGGACGGAGATGCTGAACTGTGTGTCGGACCTGGGGAGGGGGATGCTGCGCTGTGTCGGACCTCGGGAGGGGGATGCGAAGATCTATGTATGTCGGACCCGGGGAGGACGATGTGAAGATGTATGTATGTCGGACCCGGGGAGGGCGATGTGAAGCAGACTATACTGCAATCTACTATTTCTTTTTAAAACTACACTATAGCAGATTTATCTTAAACCTCCCCCTATACAAGCAGCTAATTAACATTTAATGTCTTCTCAGAGAGAGAAGCTTCAATACAGAAATACACAGCCCCCCTCCCCCAGCATTGCCATACACTGAGAGCAGACTAGACTGCCATCTACTGTTCATTTATAAGAATACACCATAGCAGATTTATTTCCACAATACATGCTGTTCACTCTAGAATATACAACAAAATACAGGATATAAGGGAAAATACACTGTAAGGCTGAGTTCACATGTTAGTTTATTGTTTAGTTTTTCATATCTGTTATTGTAAGCCAAAACCAGGAGTGCATGAAAAATACAGAAGTGGTGACATGGGAGGCAGTATTTAGTACTTGAGGTGGCTGCACCCCAAAATGTGTCTTCTCAAATGGACCCCAAAATGTGACTGTAGCCCAGAAATGTTTACTAAAAATAATTAGTGTAAAAAAAAAAAAAAAAAAAAAAATTCCAGTCCCCTTTAAGCCCCCCAAAATTGTAGGGGGTCAAGTAACTCCTCAACTTGCATCTGACCTACCCCCAAAACATTCACGTGTTTCAATATTTGTGTTCAAAGAAAAAGAAAGAGAAATATCGGTCATACACAGATTTCCTACAGAGATACATTGGGCAGCCCTACGGCTGACAGAAGTAGAGGCCTGAAGCCGTACGGCTGCAAAACAGAGCAATGCAATGCACTGAGAACAGACTATGTTTGGGTCAGTTTTTCATATCAGTTATTGTAAGCCAAAACCAGGAGAGGATAAAAAAATACAGACGTGGTGACGTGGGAGGCAGTTTTTAGTACTTGAGGTGGCTGCACCCCAAAATGTATCTTATCAAATGTACCCCAAAATGTCCCCCAAAATGTGACTGTAGCCCAGAAAGAATCACTTGTGGTACATAAAAAAACAGGATTCATTATTTTAGATGTTGAAGGTAGTATTTAGCACTTTGGGGGATGCACCCCAAAATGTCTTCTCAAATGTACCCGCAAAATGTGTCATTTCTAAAAATAATCACTTGGGGGACACAAAAAACAGGATTCAGTAAGTTAGGGGCAGTGGGAGGCAGTATTTATTACTTGAGGTAGTTGCACCCCAAAAAATGTATCTTTTCAAATGGACCCCAAGATGTGAATGTAGCCCAGAAATGATCACAATAAATAACTAGTGTAATAAGTAAAAAAAAAAGTTCCAGCCCCCTTTAAGCCCCCCCCAAATTGGAGGGGGTCAAGTAACCCCTCAACTTGCATCTGACCTGCCCCCAAAACATTCAGGTGTTTCAATAATTGTGTTCAAAGAAAAAGAAAGAGAAATATCGGTCATACACAGATTTCCTATAGAGATACATTGGGCAGCCCTACGGCTGACAGAAGTAGAGGCCTGAAGCCGTACGGCTGCAAAACAGAGCAATGCAATGCACTGAGAACAGACTATGTTTGGGTCAGTTTTTCATATCAGTTATTGTAAGCCAAAACCAGGAGAGGATAAAAAAATACAGACGTGGTGACGTGGGAGGCAGTTTTTAGTACTTGAGGTGGCTGCACCCCAAAATGTATCTTATCAAATGTACCCCAAAATGTCCCCCAAAATGTAACTGTAGCCCAGAAAGAATCACTTGGGGTACATAAAAAACAGAATTCAGCATTTTAGGGGCTGTTGAATGTAGTATTTAGCATTTTGGAGGATGCACCCCAAAATGTGTCTCCTCAAATGTACCCCCAAAATGTGTCAGATTTCTACAAATAATCAATGGGGGGGGGTCATAAAAAACAGGATTTAGTATTTTAAGGGCTGTGGGAGGCAGTATTTATTACTTGAGGTGGCTGCGCCCCAAAAATGTGTCTTCTCAAATGGACCCGAAAATGTG